>NW_019384828.1:191934-207994 GCF_000671375.1 Centruroides sculpturatus
AAATACCCTTTAGGTGAACCTTTGCTGAATTAATGAAGTTGCTACAAAATCACCTAACACCAAAATGAAATATCCTAACAGAACAGCATAAATTTTTGTCCAGAGTACAACATAATGGTGAGTCCATTTCAAATTACGTGACTTCATTAAAACAACTCTCGAAAATTTTAGATTTCAAGTCTAGTTGTAACAATGCGATGAAGGCTCTGAAAGACATTACAAAAGAAGCATACCAGGACTGTTTCAACAAGTGGAAACACCGTTGGGATAAGTGTGTGTGTTGGGAAGGAGAGTACTTTGAAGGGGACCCAGACATGTAACTTCTACATAAAGTACATTTTGTTTTATGATGTCAGTCTGCATATTTTTTGAACAGACCTTGTATTGATGTTTCTATATTATTATTCAGTTTTTGAGTTGGTTGTATTATATAGTTTTCTTTAGTTATTACTAATTAAAGTTTTAATTAAATTAAAACTAAAAATTAAAAAAAAATATATATTGAAAATAGACATATTTAAAACTGGGATGAAATTTTAACACAAATAAAAAAAATATATATTTCATTACATTTAAAATCTTTGGCAACAACATTGTAGTTTTGACCAGTATCAAACATTTAAGAAGTCAGAAATTATTTTAAAAAACTGAGGGTAGGTATTCTGTTTTAAGATGAATCCAATTAACTATAAACTATTCTATAATATGAGAATTAGTGAGATTGGCAAGTTTAATCATTATTCAAGTTTAAGAGGTTAATTTAGAATTGACATGTGGTGAATACCGATTTTAACTTTGAGTATTTTGTTTTTAGTAAATTTATTAAACAATGACACACTAAATGATGTTATTCTTTTATAGTTTAACTATTTCATTTTTTAATAATTACATAAAAAATTAGATGTACAGATACTATTGTTTTAAATATAGGAGGGTGATCAAGTTTCAACATTTTCAATTGAAAATAGACAAGCAGGAGTTAATAGGGTAAATATATTTGTCTAAATAGAATTATTTTAAATTATATACAGTAGAGCATCGATTATCCAACCCCCGATCAACCGTCACATCGGTTAACCGACCACGTTCTAGTCGGCAAATTCAAATGTCCGTTAGTGATGTGGCGCTACAATATTTGGCTATGTCTTGGCTACTTTAATAGTATTTTTATGTTTTAGCTGGCAACACTGGCTCAACCATGAAAGGGAGCCAGTATTTAAACGACGCTTAATTTTGTAATTTTTAACGATACAATAGCAACGATTATTATTTTAAAAAATTTTTGTTAGGCTTAACATTGATGAAAATTCAATGCGAAGTAGGTTAATACTAATTACATGGGATATACTAATATACTATACTAATAATGTATTTTTTCATATTTTTTGGTTATTCATTTTTTCAGTTATCCGACCAACCCCAGTCCCCAATTGAGTCAGATAATCGATGCTCTACTGTAATTTAATATTCATTTGTTCCAGTGTATATTTATATAATAATTCTATTAACTGCTTTTAAATTCTGTTATATCTGAAGTGGTAATTTAAGTAATTTATTTTTTAATTTTAATTTACTATAAAGTCTGTATTTTTTTTGCAGTCAAAACACAACCAATAATATATGTCTGAATTTCTAAATAATGACAAATATTATTATTCATAAATATTATAATAATAGATTTATAATAGATCAGTGATTTTTGGATTTTGCTTATAGTATAAGTAAGTATAATCTTCAAAATTTGTCAAAGCCAATAAATAATTTAAAACAGTACATCACAAAATCAATGATACACTTTTTAATAAATTTTATTTTATTGATAAATGGTCAATAAAATAAAATTAATAAAGTACTTAAACATTTTCTAACATGACAGCTTGTTTGGTAAGAGGAATCTGCAAGAAAAAGATGTATTGTTTTAACGTTGTAAATGTTATTGTGAAATTTAAGAATTTAATAATTTTTAGCTGTTTACTGTCATTATAGTAAGGAAAAGTGAATGAATTTTATTATGGATATTGTTGTAATGAGTAAGCTTAATCAACAGCAAAAAATTATTTTTCAAAGTCTTAAATTTCAAGGTAAAGGTTGCATTTTTGAACCAACAGGTTTTTTTTTTTACTTGGAGATAATGTTTATTTATAAATCATAGATATATAGAGAGAGAGATCTATTTTCATATACTGTTACCCATTTAATAGTCTGTTTCTTTAAGAAAGAAAGTAACAGGAAATGGTAATATATTAATAAAATAAAAGTTATATAAGTTCATTGGATCTTATTTTTCGACAGTTTAGTGGATCTTTCTTTATGCTCTAAAATAACTTTCCTGGCTTGTGGTCAGGAATGAATTCCTGTAATCTTTACTGATATGAAAGACTCGGATCCATTAGAAGACCCCATAATAATAGCAGAAAATTTGGTTTTCGTTGTTAAATCATCCATGTATTCGGTGCAATCCACCTGAGTGTTATGACGTTTTGAATTATAATAACGACGATCGATATCTGAAATCATTTCTTTTGTTTCTTTTTCCATTTCTTCTCTATCGGGAAGGAATACATTCTTTTTGAGAACTTTTACAAAACACCTGCATTGCATTTCAGAAATACGAAATGCACCTCTGTAAGGCTGAAATAAATCAATGGATGCTTTAAATGAAAAGGAAATCTTAATAATGAACTAAATGATCTAAATTCCTCTCTTTGACGATTAATAACAAAAATGTATTTTGACATTTTCGGGTGTTGTTTTTTTTAATATAAAGCCAGACAGTTGCTTCATAAGTTCACAGAGTTTGGTGAATTTCGGTTCAAGTATGGAAAAGTAACCCGTGTTCAAATAAAGGAACCATATTTACCCCACTACGTTACCTACCTCTTTGATTGACTACTGTAACTGCATGCCTGGTTTCTCTACCGATTGAACCAATTGTCCTTCCTTTTCGTTCATATGTCAGCAGTTACGCTGCCATCGCAAATTTTCAACTTTTATGTAACTATTTCAAATATATTTTTATTATCCGAATCAAACAACTCACCGTCATTCCAACGCCATGTTGGAAACGAAAAACAACTATTTACAATGTACGTCGAGGATAATATTTCCGTTTGTCTGCATTAAGAGAACGTTAGCTACGTTTCAAACAATTTCTCGCAATCACAGTGAAAATAGAATACGACATATTATTTTATAACTAGACACGAAGGAGAAAGCTCACTGTTCTCTCCAACATGGCGTCGAACTGACGGTAGTGACGCTACTAAAAAAAAAAAAAAAGACCGTCATAAATTACTAGTTATAAAAAAGTATATTTTACATGCTTCAAATATTACCTTTGCACACCGTGACCGCATATGATTTAGTATACAAATGGGTACTTATGCAGTTTGGTGGTACAGCTGCTTGAAAGGTTTTCTCCCATAAAACCATTCTAATTTGACTCGAACATTTCCAAAACACGTGGAATTTTTTAGGGATGATCCATGCTATAAACAAAAAATTGTAGGGTATACTTACCGAGTGTGAGCCGTTCGAAGACGTCACTGTTTAAGCTTGTTTTTGGTATACGCGTACGCGTGTTATGTGACAATTCTGGGTGTCATTTTCTCACGCGACGACTCACTCACCCATCTCTGACGTGTTTCCGGATAACTTCTCGCGGTAGAATTCGTTCTTTGCGCATTACAGTGCAGACGTAACGTGATAGATTTACATAATATTTCCTATCAAGATTTTTAGGAGTCTTTCCGCTCTCTTTGAAGCTTAATAACTCCCGTATCTTTAGTCAACAATTTCTGAAATTTTGCAGGTAGGTTTCTTTATTAGGGGAATTGATGATATTAAATTTTGGTGAATAAAGGTGGAAGAGGTGAGGTAATAATAGGAGTCGTACTTGTGAGAATACGGACGAGGGTCCAGGCCCTCTAATCGTCAGATCTGTTAGACCTGCTCACTTTGTCACTGGATGGGTTAATTTTTACAGAACCCGAGTGGTAAGATTCTGTGTGGGTTGTGCCTTACTGGAGGGGATGTCTATATGGGCTTTAAGCTGGAGGCTGGACGTCCCGATGGGTTGGCCTTATAGCATGTTCTATCTGGGATGAACTGCCCCTCTATGGCAAGGTCCTGGGAAACTGCCCCGAGCAGGGGCGGACTGGCTCTTAAAATTTTTGTTTGGAAAATTTATTACCAGCCCACAAATAAAAAAAAATGTATTTTTTTTCTATTTCTATTTAAATATATTCAAAATACAACATTGACAAAAAATACAATAAGCACAACTTCATATTCTACATGTACAATATTAATTTCTTATTTAGAAGTTTGCTTTTTTGAGCAATAATATTAATGACATCATCAGGATGTATTTCGTTTAAAAAAATCCTTCCCCACTGACATTAACACGAAGGCTTCTAGATTTAATTACAGATTATTGAACAACGATAATTCTTAGAAAGGTTGTGTCATTTGCACGGGTGGTGTGCAAAATTCTCAGATACCGGATGTGGAGGAAGAAAACAAAACATCTTGCTAAACTGTTAAGTGTCATAGCAGTTTTTACAGTATGTTGAAGTTTATAAACTTTTTTTGGTTATATTAATTTTATTCTAAATTTTTATCAAATTTTCCATTCTAATTGTAGTTGAATTAAATTATTTATTTAAGTAGTTTGAGGTAAAAAATTATATAAATCCATTTAAGAATACCTTCAGATTACGTATCTCCTTTAGGGTCGGACATAATGACGATTTTACTCGTTATTACCATTTATAATTTTTTATAAAATCAATTCCTACCCTTAAAATTAAGTTCTTTGGAATTTTATAATAATTAAATATTTTTAAAAAATTAATAAAATATGATAACAGATGGCGCCACTAAAATTTTAAATGTTGGTGTGTTTTTTTCCGGAAGTTACGATTTCCGTTTTAGTTTTGGTTTGCTCCTGTAAATACGTCGTAGATTAATTAAAAGACAGACATTTGCACGTGAGCTGGCAATAGAGTACAATAAGAGATTTCTAATTCTGCTACCATTAACATACGTTATTTTGGTGAGTGTATTGTCTAGTGTAATTGTACTTTACCGTTTATGAATGGTTAATATTCTTTAAGTTAAATAAATCGCTATTTATTATTGATTAATAATATCGATATACCCGACATATCTCTGTTCATATGACATCGGTTATATAATTTATTTTACTGTATTTGGTAAAGCACAGATTTGGCCTTCTATTTAAGACTTTTTTTATATGTGTGCTTTATTATTTATGTGGGCATGAAGTGCAGAGTATATTTAGTATGCTTTTTTACCCGTACGCACTACCCTTACATCGACGCCATGTTGGAATAGTAAGCATTCTTTCGCCACCATATCTTCATGTGTGGTTATAAAATTAATAATCGCGTTTTAATTTTTTACTGTGATTGTACGCGAGTGTTTTAAACGTAACTTACGTTCTCTTTAATACGGGAAAGCTGAAATATTAGCATCAACGCAGGTTATAAACAATTGTTTTTCATTTTAAACATGGCGTCGGAATGACGGTAGTGTGTGTTTACAAGACGTAACACCTTCTATACTTAAATAAAAAAGAAATTCTTATTGTAATTAGATGATATTTATATTTAAAATTTATGGTTTTACAGATTATACGATGGATCCCATTAGTATTGCTTGCGTGGTTGGATGTGCGTTAATCGCACCCTATGTAGTACCTGCAATTTTTGCAGCTGTGGGATTTACAGGAGCGGGTGTAGCTGCTGGTTCCGTCGCTGCAGGAATTCAATCGGCCGTGTATGGTGCTGCGGTTCCTGCAGGCAGTATTTTTGCAATTGCTCAAAGCATTGGTGCAGCTGGACTCGGTTATGCCGGTGCTGCTATCTACGGTACGATAGGTGCAGCGGCAGGCGCTGTCGTTAGTGCGCTGTGGTGATAATTACCATAGAGCTGTGTAGTATGTTAATGTACTGTAATTTTATCTGGAATTTAATAAACATTGACGTAATTTCCAGAAATGTTGTAATTGGTTTATATACTAAATGTGAACTGTATTTACTACAAACCATATAAGACCTAGGAAATCAAGAAAACCATGGCCGCCTGGATACCTGCCAGGTGACGTCACAACAGGTTTGGTGACGTAGAAGAGTGAATGCTTAAACGTATGCTTATAATCGTTAAAACAGAATTAAAATAAACTGTATATAGGGTTTAACGTAGACGTATAGTTTTTTGAGTCTGTTACACGTAAGAATATGATTGATTATATATTTTAAAAAGTTTGGAAAATAAATGTAAATTTCTATTTTATAATGATCTTAAGGTAATGACTAGAAGTGAAGAATGCTAATAATGAGACTGTGGACATTTGAATGGCTTCTAAATGATATAACGCATAATTTGTAAAGTTTATGCATCTTTTTTCGTAATAAAATAAATTGTTTACGATTTAGAAATAAAGTATTGAATTATTAAAAGACTATAGTCTTAGACTATACTTCTACCTTCAACCCTTTCTTCCTCCCACTCCCTCTCCCTTCTCTACCCCACTCCATGCCTTTCTTCCTCTTATGCCTAAGTCTACGGACAGCCCTCTACCTTTATTCCAGTCTTAGACTATACAGAACGAAGTTCGGGTCTCTTCAATACTTATAACTGTAAAGACACTTGAATCTTACAATAATTGTTCTGCAATTTGAAAAAAATTGTATACCTATAAATTCCCACTGTCTTTTCTTAATCTCGAGAACGTAGTTAGTTAGATGAAATCCGAGAGCAGATGTGGAAATTTTAGACATAGGAAGTACCGATTAACTATATACGAACTTCCGATACAAACCGGAAATTACGTTATTTCAATTCAAATATTCTCCCCCGAAAAGTGTTATATAGACGACTCTATTGTTAAAGGAAAAGTGTAATGTACAGGGGCAAGACACTACTAATTTAAGGTGGAGAACATATATTTTAAATGAAATAAATTAAAAATATGATTAAAAATTGTAGTCCGGCATTGTGATTTCTGCTTTCAGTTGGGTATTTTTGTAATATTTCTATAACCTCCTTCTTTAAGAATAATTTTCTTTAGTGTTTGCCTAACTGAAACAAACCTTATTATACCCTTCATTTGTTTATTGCACAAAAAATTTTGTAACAAAATTAAAAAATCAATATCAATATTATATAATAAAGGTAAGTGTACAATGTGCGTGCCGCTAAAACTCAAAAACGAGTCCCGGTACGATCAAGGGAGTTATATAGTGTGGTAGCCCTCTATCCCCCATGTAGAAGGTTCCCATTTATACCTGAAGGGCATGCTGTTGAAGATATAAGGGCTGGAAGTTAAGGCATACCCTGAAGAACTCGGCTTCTATTGTACTATTTTTAGATGCGATTTTTTGCGTTTTTGCCTGCGTTTTAGTAGGGTACCACGGGGGATGAAAGAAGTGTATTTCTTAACAATAGAAGTATTAAGAATGGAAGTATTAAGAATGGAAGTGTTAAGAGAAAGCAGCGTGCAAGAGTTACAGGAGCAGATGCGGTTTTTTTCGTTTTTGCAGGAAATCGAATATATTTTTAGACCCATGTAAAAATTTTCTAATTAGTCTGGAAACCAGGGACCTAATTCTTTCATTCTGTGAAAACGGGTAAGATTGACTATAATGTACAGTAGACCCCCTATAAGACGGGTTCATATAATTACGATTCCTATAAGACGGCGAAAAAATTGCGACGGTATCCGTAAAAAACGGTAAAAAAAAACTCTTATAAGTACGTAAAACGTCATCAGGCAGCCGAACTACTTTCCACCGTCAAGCGCCACGCTACGGAGAGTTTAGGCGAGTAAGTTGTTTACTATCGTCTGTACAGTATGTAAATTACGTATCGTAAGTCTAATACAGTACTGTAATTTTATACATTTCTTGTGAAAGAAACATTTCGTGTTCAACGGCCATAAAAATTATTTATATTAATGATGTCTCCAAAGTTCAACGAAGTTTTCGCAGAAAAATAAGTTATGAGAAATCGGCCGCGGTTTGGTGTGCTGCTCCGCGACGAAAACAAGCTTGAGCAATGGCGATGTCGAATGGTGCACACTCGGTAAGTAATCCTACAATTTTTTCTTTATAGCGTAGTTTATACGGATTATTCCCCAAAAAAATATACGTATTTTGGAAATGTTGAGTCGGATTAGTCTAGAATCGATTAATTTTATGGAAGAAAACCTTTCAATCAGCCGTAGTCCGTAAACTTCACACGTGTCGGGCTGTGATTTGCAAGGACTCGTAACAAATCGATTTATAAATAATGTAACGTATCTACCGTCTTATAGGGGGGGTCGACTGTAATTATCTTAATCTTCACTATCGTTACTTTTTGCCCGAGCAACGCCAGGTTCATCTGCTATTTTTCTATAAATGCGATATTTACGAGAACATACTTCCCATGTAAATTTTTTCATCTGTTTCAAAAATATAAACACTATTATCATATAAAAGCAATTATTATAGCATTTTTAGAATATTTTTATTTTATTTAAACAAGTCATATGAAGTCTTTTGAACGTTAACGTTAACAATTTCGTTCAGCTGCGGGGTATAACAACCTCTCTAACAAGGATCACTTTTTAAATATTAAAGACAATTTGACAGGGATACAAGATACGTGGGTACACAGCGTACATATGTTGGAAATGACGATATAAAGATGTGTTTCCTCGTAATCCTTTTTGTTACAGTACCACGAGTCACCACTATGAAAATACGTTAATCATTAACATTACCTGTAGTAATAATACATTATACATTACTGTATTACAGAACTGTATTCAGTATGTTTGTACTTTAATCCATATATACAGACATTCAAAAATGTACATGTCTATGATTTCAATTTGCCTACCGTATTTACCATTTTTGCAACTAATCCAGTCCACGAGCCGTTTTCAGTCTGATATCCAAAATATTTCGGTATTGGTTTCACAACAGAATAACTAAATAAATGAAATTAATTATACTCTGTGTTTATTCATTTAATTAATATCTTTTAGATTTACCTAAATTTTAATTTGTCTTGAATTGCTTTAAACACATGAAAGTAAAATCCGTCTATGATTTTTGTTTCCGTTTCGTCCAATCTCATTTAAACCGGTACCTGCAATGTGTAAACTACGTCGTAAACCATTAAAATCAGTTATAAGAAAAAGTCGTCTTACCTGAACACCAACAATTTTCCACGCATATGAATTGTTCTTTGCTCCTATGAAGAATTTTATGAGAATTAAGATTTTTATGTAAAGAATGTCTTATAGACAGAAATATAATAGAAAGAATATATACATTGAATACTTAAAAAATAAATAATCTATACATTAGTACGAAGAATCCATTTCTTTCTTACACAAGCTGTTCACTATACATTTATGCAGGCTCTTAGTTACATGCTGCAATCAAGTTACCTTAGTTGTGATGCTACGTTCACAGTAAAATAAGTAATTTATTCAAAATGGCTCGTGTAATTTTACGCGGAAATATGTACATATTTCAAGCTTAAGTAAAAGATACATTGAAAGTGAAATTTGAAAGTGCTCTCTTCACAAATCTTGTGGAGAAACACTCCTCCAATACCTTTGTGTCGTCATGCGCCTTGCTAGTTGATAACGTTGTCACAATGTCTTCTACCAGAGTCGGTAGATTATCTGGTCTTTCGAGTGCCTCTCTTCGCTATTTGCTAAAACCGACTAGAGTCAAATGTTACTACCAGAAGCACTGCAATCACTACAAGAGCTTGATGAAAAAATGTAACCGACAGGTAACATAACTGAAAAATCTGCAGGTCAAGTATGACTTGTGAACAGCTTTGTCGCATTGTTATATCATCAATATAACAAAACGCTGATTTCATATTATATCCATTATTGAAAAATAAACATCCGTGTTTAGTTCTGTTAACTGTACACGTACGTTGCTTGTTTTCCATTACTTCAATTGGCAAATCTTATGGCTCGGATATAACAAACTACCTCGAGATTTGATGGACGTAAACGTCTTGTCTGGTTCAGCATCTCATGGCTTTGCTGTCAATATATTTTTCATTCAACGCTGCCAAGTGATGGCAATAGAGAATAAACAATGTAACCTCCTAAATAGTGTATAATAAACTTTAACGCTTTTGGATCAAAATAATCACGATCTAATAATTCACTATCATTATGATCTCCATAGGATGGGTTCAAATTACAAAACAAATTTTGTAAATGTTTTTCAAGTTGTACTCGCAAGTTTGTAACTTGCAAATCTAAGGATTAATTGTATAATATTTCTTTATCAATCTTAAAGTATTTATACGGGGAGGCGGGCCACAGAGGGATAGTAGAGATTTTTGATATTTACTGCTCAACATAACAGTAATTATATATACAATAAAAAATTGTTTAGATCCTAATAAAAAGACATTATAGTTAATGGCTACAGTGAAATTATTCTACATAAGACTGCTCTTCAACGTGATGAAAGTTTAAACTTAAAAGTTCGAAAATTTATGAAAATATTTATCTAATAAATTGTAATAATAAAAAGCTTCGACATAATATAAATCATCCAATATTTACTTTTGTGTAAGAATAATAAATGAAGTTGAATACAATGTAAGTAGAGTATCTTCAGTTAGTAAGTCAATAAAAAATTTAATTCTTTGCTAATTTACTTTCCTCAGTTCCAGGAAAAAAAAAAGAAAAACCTAAAATTTTAGTATGAAATTTAAAGTTAAAGTAATGATACTGGATAAAATTTACGTTAATTATTTTTACTTTCCATTGCTACAAATAGAGAAAAGAAACAGCCTTAACAACAAGAATACCTGAAAAAACTTGAAACCCATTTATTTATAATTAAGTAAGCTAAATGAGAAAATAATATAAGAAATTTCTAACAGATATCGAACTTAACAATTCTTGCAATTACAGTTTCGTAAACCCTTACTAAAGTGTTTAAAGTCTATTAGATTGTACACGTAGGAAAATATAAATAGATCTGGTGAAAGTGGAAAGCAATGTAAATCAATTTTGTATTAAAAGCTTTTAAAGTAAGCACGAACACACTCCAATTCACTTCCAAAGATTAAAATCGTACTGAATACTTTTTTATTATTTTGCACGTTATAGAATATAAATCAAAACAATACCAGAAAATATCTCAAATAATATAAACCGATATTTAATATCCAATTTATATAATGAAAAGTTTATCCATTAGAAATTTATAAATATTCAATGCCGACACGCGATATTTCCTGATTAATTTATTCATTTCACGATTACGACGTTCAAGCAATGTAAAAGGAAATATTCAATACAGTAGAGCGTCGTTTATCCGAACCAATTAAGGACTGAGGTTGTTCGGATAACTTATTTTCGGATAACCGATTATGCACGAAAAAATATCCCGTGTTGAAATTTTTCTCCATTGCGTGTCGCTTTGCGTTGAATTTTCGTCGATGTTAAGCCTAACGTAAACTTTTTAAAATAATAATCGTGGTTATTGTATCGTTAAAAATTATTTCTTTATCTTTTACAAACAAAATAAATATATTAAAAAATATAAAAACAAAAAAAAATTATNTTTGAGAAATGGAATAATTTTCGCAGCTTTAACGGATTACCCTTGTTAATTTGCATATTAGCTAGGTAATCTGCAGATTAACGGATTTCGAGCTTTAGCGGTAACATATACATTTTTATAATTAAATGTATATAATTCTCATCGACTCCTTGGTTTTCCTGATTTAAAGTTCTCGGGAATTTCGAAGGCATCCCATGTTAATAATGTATATACAGGCTTAACTATCAATTTTTTTAATTACTTTTTCTTATCCTTAACAAAAACTCCCAAAAATATTTTAAAATGAACACTTAATATGATATATTTTATTTAGTGTTTTAAACTTATAAACATAACCTTATAATATTTCCAGGAATTTCAAGGCATACGTATAGATGCTGGCGTACGTATGGATAGACCTCATAGTGGAAGTTTATACACAATCTATCCTTATTATGATTTTTTGTTTGTATTGTCTTCAATACCGGGTATGTTAAATATTGAATGTATTGTTTTTCTTATGTATAAAAATATTTTATATAAAACGTAATATTTTATACATGCATGCACACGCATACACACATATACTATATACAGTATATATATATATATATATGCACTATAGATTTTAATTGTAATGTTTTTTGATAATTTATTGAGAAAAAAGGTTGAAATATAAAAGATTTAAATAAGATTCCAAAACTTTAATATCTAACCAATCTTAACCTAAATCTGTATACATAAAAATGAATATATGTAGGTCTGCCCTTCAAGCATTATTGCACCATTTATCCGATTGCCATGAAACTTTGGTAAGTTGTTTAATACACTTCCGCGAAGGTTTCTGGAGTAGTACGTTTATCCTACGATAGGTGGCACGCGTGTATACGAGTATTTCACCACCGTTAAGAGTTGAAACTTGAAATTTGGTACACAGTTAGGGTAGGCTACGTCACGAGAACGCACACTAACAAAAGATTTTTTGAAATTCCCCTTCCCTCTCCCGCGAGGAAAGGGACAGGATTAATTAAAATGGGGAATACCTCAACTTCCCAACTTTAATGATGACTTTATGTTTATTTCTATTTGTAAATGATTGTTTCAAATATGCATTTGTCACGTCTTTTCGTGTATATTTACACACGAACAGAATAATGCACCATGAATAATGCACCACAAAGGCTTTAGAAAGGCAGCCATGTCTCCAGTAAAAGCAACATAAACATTTTTAATGTGTTTTTTTTTTATTAATTTTTTGAAATATTTATGATGACTAACGGTTGATTAAAAAATTATTTTTATGAAAGTTTAATTTGGAAGAAAATTTTGTAATTATGTATGATTTTAATTTATAGTATTTTTAAAATTTTAGGATTGGTATCATTTCGTGAACCATCAGGAACCTATTTTTTTGAATTACTTACTGCAGTATTGAGAGAAAATGCACATAAGATGGATCTGTTAAGTATGTTAACAGTTGTCAATAAGAAGATAAGTTTAAAGTTCGAATCGAGTAATGAAAAGATACAAGTTCCTCACATTCTTTCCACCCTACTTAAAAAATTATACTTTTTATGTGATAATGAAAAATAGAAAGAAGAATTTATCAGTGCATTTTAAAATTTTCTATTATAAACGTATATTTTTTAATAACATAATTCAAGATACTGTATTTTAAATTGGTTTATACTTAAAGATACTTTATATATAATCAATTTACTTTCAATTGCAATTTAAAAATTGTACCTTGTGTTATTTGTTATTATTGTTAAAACAACATACCTTGTAGAATCTTTAATCTGTAAAAGTATAATATAGAGATTTATTTTTAAAGCAATCTGGATATGCTATTGTTCTTACATTATTATAATGGTAATATATTAATAAAATAAAAGTTATATAAGTTCATTGGATCTTATTTTTCGACGGTTTAGTGGATCTTTCTTTATGCTCTAAAATAACTTTCCTGGCTTGTGGTCAGGAATGAATTCCTGTAATCTTTACTGATATGAAAGACTCGGATCCATTAGAAGACCCCATAATAATAGCAGAAAATTTGGTTTTCGTTGTTAAATCATCCATGTATTCGGTGCAATCCACCTGAGTGTTATGACGTTTTGAATTATAATAACGACGATCGATATCTGAAATCATTTCTTTTGTTTCTTTTTCCATTTCTTCTCTATCGGGAAGGAATACATTCTTTTTGAGAACTTTTACAAAACACCTGCATTGCATTTCAGAAATACGAAATGCACCTCTGTAAGGCTGAAATAAATCAATGGATGCTTTAAATGAAAAGGAAATCTTAATAATGAACTAAATGATCTAAATTCCTCTCTTTGACGATTAATAACAAAAATGTATTTTGACATTTTCGGGTGTTGTTTTTTTTAATATAAAGCCAGACAGTTGCTTCATAAGTTCACAGAGTTTGGTGAATTTCGGTTCAAGTATGGAAAAGTAACCCGTGTTCAAATAAAGGAACCATATTTACCCCACTACGTTACCTACCTCTTTGATTGACTACTGTAACTGCATGCCTGGTTTCTCTACCGATTGAACCAATTGTCCTTCCTTTTCGTTCATATGTTAGCAGTTACGCTGCCATCGCAAATTTTCAACTTTTATGTAACTATTTCAAATATATTTTTATTATCCGAATCAAACAACTCACCGTCATTCCAACGCCATGTTGGAAACGAAAAACAACTATTTACAATGTACGTCGAGGATAATATTTCCGTTTGTCTGCATTAAGAGAACGTTAGCTACGTTTCAAACAATTTCTCGCAATCACAGTGAAAATAGAATACGACATATTATTTTATAACTAGACACGAAGGAGAAAGCTCACTGTTCTCTCCAACATGGCGTCGAACTGACGGTAGTGACGCTACTAAAAAAAAAAAAAAAAACCGTCATAAATTACTAGTTATAAAAAAGTATATTTTACATGCTTCAAATATTACCTTTGCACACCGTGACCGCATATGATTTAGTATACAAATGGGTACTTATGCAGTTTGGTGGTACAGCTGCTTGAAAGGTTTTCTCCCATAAAACCATTCTAATTTGACTCGAACATTTCCAAAACACGTGGAATTTTTTAGGGATGATCCATGCTATAAACAAAAAATTGTAGGGTATACTTACCGAGTGTGAGCCGTTCGAAGACGTCACTGTTTAAGCTTGTTTTTGGTATACGCGTACGCGTGTTATGTGACAATTCTGGGTGTCATTTTCTCACGCGACGACTCACTCACCCATCTCTGACGTGTTTCCGGATAACTTCTCGCGGTAGAATTCGTTCTTTGCGCATTACAGTGCAGACGTAACGTGATAGATTTACATAATATTTCCTATCAAGATTTTTAGGAGTCTTTCCGCTCTCTTTGAAGCTTAATAACTCCCGTATCTTTAGTCAACAATTTCTGAAATTTTGCAGGTAGGTTTCTTTATTAGGGGAATTGATGATATTAAATTTTGGTGAATAAAGGTGGAAGAGGTGAGGTAATAATAGGAGTCGTACTTGTGAGAATACGGACGAGGGTCCAGGCCCTCTAATCGTCAGATCTGTTAGACCTGCTCACTTTGTCACTGGATGGGTTAATTTTTACAGAACCCGAGTGGTAAGATTCTGTGTGGGTTGTGCCTTACTGGAGGGGATGTCTATATGGGCTTTAAGCTGGAGGCTGGACGTCCCGATGGGTTGGCCTTATAGCATGTTCTATCTGGGATGAACTGCCCCTCTATGGCAAGGTCCTGGGAAACTGCCCCGAGCAGGGGCGGACTGGCTCTTAAAATTTTTGTTTGGAAAATTTATTACCAGCCCACAAATAAAAAAAAATGTATTTTTTTTCTATTTCTATTTAAATATATTCAAAATACAACATTGACAAAAAATACAATAAGCACAACTTCATATTCTACATGTACAATATTAATTTCTTATTTAGAAGTTTGCTTTTTTGAGCAATAATATTAATGACATCATCAGGATGTATTTCGTTTAAAAAATCCTTCTCCACTGACATTAACACGAAGGCTTCTAGATTTTCTTGCGAGATACTTATAAGTATCTTAGCCTGCTTTTAATTAATTTTAACATAGAAAAGCTTTGTTCACCGGACACTTGTGTTACAGACATAGATAGCAGATATTTGTATGCTTGACCAAGTATAGAATAAGCGCCACTTAACATGTTATATCTGAATAATATATTATAACAACAAATAGAGCAATTTTTGCAAGCAATGCAGTAAGAGGATAAAATCGCATCTTTATTAGTTTCTACTTGATCATCAGTAGAATGTTCATTTTCGTTTAATTTTATAAAAGTTTCATTGACATTTTCCTTTAAAATATTCCATGACGATTTAAAATGTTGCAATTCTGAAATAATATTGTGTTGAGTAGCTACTGGATTAAACTGTATTAAAATACTGCTTAAT
>NW_019384828.1:209721-277660 GCF_000671375.1 Centruroides sculpturatus
TGCATTCTGTGAAAACGGGTAAGATTGGCTATAATGTCATTATCTTAATCTTTGCTATCGATACTTTTTGCCCGAGCAACGCCGGGCTCATCTGCTATTTTTCTATAAATGCGATATTTACGAGAACATACTTCCCATGTAAATTTTTCCATCTGTTGCAAAAATATAAACACTATTATCATATAAAAGCAATTATTATAGCATTTTTAGAATATTTTTATTTTATTTAAACAAGTCATATGAAGTCTTTTGAACGTTAACGTTAACAATTTCGTTCAGCTGCGGGGTATAATAACCTCTCTAACAAGGATCACTTTTTAAATATTAAAGACAATTTGACAGGGATACAAGATACGTGGGTACACAGCGTACATATGTTGGAAATGACGATATAAAGATGTGTTTCCTCGTAATCCTTTTTGTTACAGTACCACGAGTCACCACTATGAAAATACGTTAATCATTAACATTACCTGTAGTAATAATACATTATACAGAACTGTATTCAGTATGTTTGTACTTTAATCCATATATACAGACATTCAAAAATGTACATGTCTATGATTTCAATTTGCCTACCGTATTTACCATTTTTGCAACTAATCCAGTCCACGAGCCGTTTTCAGTCTGATATCCAAAATATTTCGGTATTGGTTTCACAACAGAATAACTAAATAAATGAAATTAATTATACTCTGTGTTTATTCATTTAATTAATATCTTTTAGATTTACCTAAATTTTAATTTCTCTTGAATTGCTTTAAACACATGAAAGTAAAATCCGTCTATGATTTTTGTTTCCGTTTCGTCCAATCTCATTTAAACCGGTATCTGCAATGTGTAAACTACGTCGTAAACCATTAAAATCAGTTATAAGAAAAAGTCGTCTTACCTGAACACCAACAATTTTCCACGCATATGAATTGTTCTTTGCTCCTATGAAGAATTTTATGAGAATTAAGATTTTTATGTAAAGAATGTCTTATAGACAGAAATATAATAGAAAGAATATATACATTGAATACTTAAAAAATAAATAATCTATACATTAGTACGAAGAATCCATTTCTTTCTTACACAAGCTGTTCACTATACATTTATGCAGGCTCTTAGTTACATGCTGCAATCAAGTTACCTTAGTTGTGATGCTACGTTCACAGTAAAATAAGTAATTTATTCAAAATGGCTCGTGTAATTTTACGCGGAAATATGTACATATTTCAAGCTTAAGTAAAAGATACATTGAAAGTGAAATTTGAAAGTGCTCTCTTCACAAATCTTGTGGAGAAACACTCCTCCAATACCTTTGTGTCGTCATGCGCCTTGCTAGTTGATAACGTTGTCACAATGTCTTCTACCAGAGTCGGTAGATTATCTGGTCTTTCGAGTGCCTCTCTTCGCTATTTGCTAAAACCGACTAGAGTCAAATGTTACTACCAGAAGCACTGCAATCACTACAAGAGCTTGATGAAAAAATGTAACCGACAGGTAACATAACTGAAAAATCTGCAGGTCAAGTATGACTTGTGAACAGCTTTGTCGCATTGTTATATCATCAATATAACAAAACGCTGATTTCATATTATATCCATTATTGAAAAATAAACATCCGTGTTTAGTTCTGTTAACTGTACACGTACGTTGCTTGTTTTCCATTACTTCAATTGGCAAATCTTATGGCTCGGATATAACAAACTACCTCGAGATTTGATGGACGTAAACGTCTTGTCTGGTTCAGCATCTCATGGCTTTGCTGTCAATATATTTTTCATTCAACGCTGCCAAGTGATGGCAATAGAGAATAAACAATGTAACCTCCTAAATAGTGTATAATAAACTTTAACGCTTTTGGATCAAAATAATCACGATCTAATAATTCACTATCATTATGATCTCCATAGGATGGGTTCAAATTACAAAACAAATTTTGTAAATGTTTTTCAAGTTGTACTCGCAAGTTTGTAACTTGCAAATCTAAGGATTAATTGTATAATATTTCTTTATCAATCTTAAAGTATTTATACGGGGAGGCGGGCCACAGAGGGATAGTAGAGATTTTTGATATTTACTGCTCAACATAACAGTAATTATATATACAATAAAAAATTGTTTAGATCCTAATAAAAAGACATTATAGTTAATGGCTACAGTGAAATTATTCTACATAAGACTGCTCTTCAACGTGATGAAAGTTTAAACTTAAAAGTTCGAAAATTTATGAAAATATTTATCTAATAAATTGTAATAATAAAAAGCTTCGACATAATATAAATCATCCAATATTTACTTTTGTGTAAGAATAATAAATGAAGTTGAATACAATGTAAGTAGAGTATCTTCAGTTAGTAAGTCAATAAAAAATTTAATTCTTTGCTAATTTACTTTCCTCAGTTCCAGGAAAAAAAAAAGAAAAACCTAAAATTTTAGTATGAAATTTAAAGTTAAAGTAATGATACTGGATAAAATTTACGTTAATTATTTTTACTTTCCATTGCTACAAATAGAGAAAAGAAACAGCCTTAACAACAAGAATACCTGAAAAAACTTGAAACCCATTTATTTATAATTAAGTAAGCTAAATGAGAAAATAATATAAGAAATTTCTAACAGATATCGAACTTAACAATTCTTGCAATTACAGTTTCGTAAACCCTTACTAAAGTGTTTAAAGTCTATTAGATTGTACACGTAGGAAAATATAAATAGATCTGGTGAAAGTGGAAAGCAATGTAAATCAATTTTGTATTAAAAGCTTTTAAAGTAAGCACGAACACACTCCAATTCACTTCCAAAGATTAAAATCGTACTGAATACTTTTTTATTATTTTGCACGTTATAGAATATAAATCAAAACAATACCAGAAAATATCTCAAATAACATAAACCGATATTTAATATCCAATTTATATAATGAAAAGTTTATCCATTAGAAATTTATAAATATTCAATGCCGACACGCGATATTTCCTGATTAATTTATTCATTTCACGATTACGACGTTCAAGCAATGTAAAAGGAAATATTCAATACAGTAGAGCGTCGTTTATCCGAACCAATTAAGGACTGAGGTTGTTCGGATAACTTATTTTCGGATAACCGATTATGCACGAAAAAATATCCCGTGTTGAAATTTTTCTCCATTGCGTGTCGCTTTGCGTTGAATTTTCGTCGATGTTAAGCCTAACGTAAACTTTTTAAAATAATAATCGTGGTTATTGTATCGTTAAAAATTATTTCTTTATCTTTTACAAACAAAATAAATATATTAAAAAATATAAAAACAAAAAAAAATTACACTTTAGAAGTTAATCTAGTATCAAAAACGTTCGATTCAGCACGACATGCAGTCCTCAGAAAAACACTACATAAAAGTGCCAGTGCTGCCAGCTAAAACACACATCAACCAAAAAAATATTGGAGTAGTTCAAGATATAGCCAAAGATTGCAGCGCCACAGCACTAGCGAAAATTTAAATTTGCCGACTGGAATGCTTTCGTTTAACCGACGTTTCGGATAACCGACTTACGGACAAACGATGCTCTACTGTATTATTAATTAGAGAACTGTTGTTATTCTGCCACAATTTCAATAAGTGAGAAGTACTTGAATATGAAAATTATTAAAATACTTATTTTAATGAAGAAAACCTTATAATTGATTTATTAGTTGTTCACACAAGGGTGACACTAGATGTTTCTTTTCTCTTAAATTAGAATAATTATAATCAGTTCAATTGATTTTGAGGTGATATTTTTCAAACAGATGTTATTTTCATTTAACATTATCAACTTTAGCTTTTTAACCCGTACTCAGTGGAAAATTGTCTAAATATTCTAAATAATTAACCATAACAAAAAACTGGTTAAAGACTCAATGTAATGACAATTTCTTCGAAGAATTCTGTGAAATAATAAAGACAGTGAAAGGTGAGCGTTTAATGAAGTAATTTCTTTATGTGACATAAAAGAACATGGCACTGTCATAAAGCAGAGTGCCGAATATTTTCTTTGAAATGCATAGTTTCAGTTTATTGCTCGTGTATTGCTTTTGGCATGTAGATGCATTTCGATTAAACAATTCTTAATAGCAATTCTCAGTTTCGAATACAGTAGAGCGTCGTTTATCCGAATCAATTGGGGACTGGGGTTATTCGGATAACTTATTTTTCGGATAACCGATTATGTTCGGAAAATTATATTAACCTATGCAGTGATGAAATTTTTCTCCGTCGCGTATCGTTAAAAATTATTTCTTTATTTTGTACAAACAAAATAAATATATTGAAAAATATAAAAACAATTTTAAAAAATTATACTTCAAAAGTTAATTTAGTATCAAAAACGTAAAATATTTGAGTAGCCCAAGACATAGCCAAAGATTGCAGCGCCACAGCACTAGCGAAAATTTAAATTTGCCAACTGGAATTCTTTCGGATAACCGACGTTTCGGATAACAGACTTTCAGATAAACGACGCTCTACTGTAATGCGTTGACGTATTCTGTATGGCAGAGTCGATTCTATCAGAACCTGTCATAAATTCTTCCACAGATAACGCGTCTTGGAGCAGAAATACGAATTTATTTTTCAAATTACGCTGGAACCACTAAATGTATCTTCATGATTGTGCTCCTGTGTTAAAGTGTACGTTAACAATACATTATAAAATTGCAGTTACTCACTTTCTGAAATTATAAACAATAAAGTGTGTCTATTGTCGTGTTTTTTAATGGTCTCAGAAAAGGGATCTTTTTCAAGAGACATCATAATTTGATGCATTGCCCGAAAAGCAAAAGGCTAAGAGTTTAACTACTTGGCAATCGAGTCTTATGGCTAATCAACTAACATTTTACATAAATAAATGTGATGTAATTTAAAATTATTATAGAATTTATACATCTACGCAACTACTTATGATTAATTACTTCATAATTTATTGAATAACACTGAAAGAGTTTCAATATAAAGTTACATGGTGTTGCGAAAAATTTTAAATACTGTATTTAAATGATTTAACATGAAACCGCTCGAACCGAAGTCTCCAGCAAATAACCAATAACATGAAAAAATTTTCCTAATTACACTGATTAACGATATCGGGCTATAGTTCAAAGGAACGGAACATCTACCATTCTTGTATATCATTTTTAGGCAAATATTCTATCAAATTGTAAAAAAAAAAAAATGGTTTTAAAAAATTTAAATAAAAAGTAACTATTCTCGAAATATAACAGAAACTAATGAGTGATATTTAGCCATTGGCTCATTAGACTTCGACGAATGTTTACTAAAATAACACCATTCCTTGTTTTCAAGGCGAAGTGTTGTTTTTATCAGTTATTTCGGCATGAGTTGCTAGGCGATATCGCCCCGTGGTAGAGTGTGGCGTAATTGTTAATAAATCGTAGTTGTATGCGTTTATGATGGTTGTTACGCGAGGAATAATTCTTTCTAGGAGTTCTTTCAAGGGTGACTAGTTCCAATTAGTCGTTACAGAGGTGGACAAAACCTATAAAACTCCACGTGGACAACCCGTCCGGGCCAGACGCGATACCACGACCGAACTACAAATGTTCAGGAACGATACCGCTTGGTCACTGATGGGCTTCAAGGATGAGTTAGCCCCATCAGAGACAACAACCACCTCGTGCGATCACAAAGGCGCTGAAGATTTATAAGACAAACACAGGCGAATAGACTTAAATCGTGTCTATTGGAAATTTTTGTGAACAGTTATTCGTAATTACTCTAAAATGTACCATAATTTCTAATTGCATTATTAATTTTTCATTATTCTTTTACGGAATAATTCTGCAAATAAGCACATTAAAGCTAGAAGTAATCCAACGGAAAGCAATATCATTGGACTAATGATGTCACCCAATTGTAATGCTTGGAATTCTGAATATTTCAGTAACTTTGATGTTTCCGAATAATCTTTTTTCTCCATAATTCCAGCTTCAAATAAGCGTATTATACTATTAAAAAATATGTTTTTAATTACTTCATAATAGAAAACGTCATACAGGTAAACAGAAAGTAATCTTACGTTTTACTTAATTCCTTTTTAAAGGGAAATCCCTTTCTTACAGCATAAGACTGAATAAATGTGACGAGAACATCTGAAGAAATTGAATATGCGTGTGGTTCTTTTTGCGTTAGTATATTTGTGCCATATTCAACCGTTATCATAGCAAAACGTTCTTTCTTAACTTTTTCGCTTGCTGTCGATAAAGACAAGAAATGGTTGTGACGTAAAATATGATCTTTAAAAATTCTATTCCTTTTCTTGCCGGAATTCTTCAAATAATATGCAAGAAACAAAATAATTAAATATATTACAAGTACTAAATGCAACAATTGTTATACAAAGTGTCCATAATTAAAGTATTCTTATTCAGTGCACTCTGTAGCGGTATCCAATAACCGAATCCCTTAAATTCATATACAAATTATGCAACGAATATTAAAAAGTGTTTACAAAAAAATGTTAAGTTAAAAATGTTCCGGGCAGTTGACAGAAAATATACGGCTAGAAACACGTTAAACAACAAACATTAACGTTAATTTACAGTTTAATGTTATTTTAAACATTACAAATGAAGTCGCTGAAAACAATGACTTGTACAAGATATTATACCTGAATAATAGAGCACACATTGAGCAACATTCCTTACATCAGTAAACATATCATGCAGAAGGTATGTTTCTTGCTTTAAGTATAAGTACGTTTTACATGTGTTATTGATGTTCTCTTTCCTATGGTTCCTGGAAAGCATGTAAAGTACACCCTAGCGAAACTTTTGAACTAAATTTTTTCTTGGAAAATTCTCTTCTCCATTTTTTACATAGTCTGTATTCAAAGTTTCGTGCCAATAGCTTATATTTTTACAGATACAGATGCTCTGAATAGAGAAACTTTAAAGGCCTCAGCATACCGCAGTAGGGAATCCGGGCCAACAACTCCCAGGAATTTTCCATGGGCGGTAAGTCCCGGCGATTGGCCCAATGCGAACCTGGCCGAACCCACAAAAGGTAAAGAAAAAAGGCCAGGTGAGGCCCCTTCACAATCGACACAATAAGAGAAAACATAGCATTAGTTTTCAATGTTGTAATTATTATATTATAAATTTTTTTCCGACATCCTGCGCATGCTCTCATTTTTAAACATAAGTGACGTTCAATGTAGTGACAAATAAATAAATGACGTAACAATAAGTGACGTTTTAATTGCCCATGCGCCGTATTCATTCGCAGTCGCCATTGATTGTAAAATGGTCGCGTTTTTTGTATTATCCTCTGTTTTGCTGTTACAAGTAAATTCAGGTAACAAAATATTAATTAAAAGTTAGAATATAATTATTTATTTAAATTTCAAATTTAATTTCAAATAGTGTTAGTTGCAGCGTGATTAGAATTACTTAACTCTAATGATTTAGTTCATTCGTATACGGATGGGCCACGTGTCGACGAGGGGGGAAGTGTCTTTTATTAGAAACTGGCCCCAATTTAGGTGTTAAAACGTGAGGAAAACCGGGAAAATTCCACGTGGCTGGTCCGTGGTACAGGCGCGAACCCACGTTCCGGTGGTTTTATCCATTACCAATGGTAGGCCCTTAACTGTGATATACTTCGCAATTAAGAATTTAATTAATAAAACCATTTTAATTAGCTAATATTTAAGTTTCATAAAGTGTTTTTTTATCTCCTGACGTACATTCTACATATTTTAGAGGGGTTAATTTAATTTTGTAGCTCTTTCTATGATCTGTTATTGGAAGAAGAGGATGCGAACATCCTCATTAAACGATATTTTATATATTTTCCAATTAATTTTTATATTGATATCCTTATTAATAAATTAAACCAGAATGTCTGAATGCCCTGAGCGAAGTCAGAACGATTCTTTTTTTTTTATTCTTTAATATTTAATTTTCAATTCTAAATTATTACAGGTTTTGCTCTAAACGAGCCAATAAAGATCATATCAAAGTCGGGTAAAGACGTGGTCCTCCCTTGCAAGAAGTCGCACGACGATGATATTTACTTAGTGCAGTGGCATAGAAAGGGGAACTTCACGCCAATTTATGTGTGGTTTGAGCAATGGGCTCCTTATGTTGATAAAAAATACGAGGGAAGAGTCGAGCTTAGCGGAGAAGCTTCCTTGAGCCTTAAGAAAGTTAATAAAGAGGATGAAGGCATTTTCGAATGCCACGTCTTGTCACTGGATAACGGAGAAACCCAAGTAAACACTACGAAAGTAATATTAAAAGTAAAAGGTATCGTCACCAAGTATGGTGAAAAATTTCGATTTTTATGTTAATTTATAGGTAGGGTGGCCGAAAATTTAGTTAACAGACAATATTTTAAAAGCCTGTGAGTAGAAAAGGCTAATATAGGTTTGACCAAATTCATGAGGGACATAAACCAGAGTTTTAAATAATCATTCCCACAATAGCGGTGTGGCCAAATCTATGATAGATTCACCCAAGTCCTCCAGCCTAGGAGACTGGCACTTTAATTACTTGGCCATTTGGCCATCCTCAAAAACTGAGTTAAAGCTCGTATATTTTAAAACAGTTAACTAAATTTTGGGCTGCTCGGTATATTCATTTTCTAAATATTCTACAGTAGACCCCTCCTATAACACCGTTGATAATTCCGTGTTATATGAATTCCACGTTGTACGAGTCACTTAAATTTTACAAATACGTGTGCCGGGCTGTGAACGGCTCACGTATTTGTAAAATCTAAGTGACTCTTACAACATGGAATTCATATAACACGGAATTATCAACGGTGTTATAGGGGGTCTACTGTATCTAACAATATTTTCGAAACTTTATTTAATACAATTGATAATAGATTAATGGTATTATTTCTTGTAGATTTGATGCCAATGACAACGATTATAACCAAATCTGTGCCAAAAAAAGGTAAATTTCACTACAAGAAAGAAATTGTTCAACCTTAGCGCTTGACATTCAATTCAAAGGCATTTAATTATTTCGATATATCATACCATTTATAAAATTATGTATAATATATAAACTATTATATAACAATTATATTCATCACAAAATAAATGTTATTACCTAAGATAACACCAGTCGTGAGGGTTCCGGATTCGAATCCCATATAGAACTGCACAATTTGTTACGGATAATGCGGTTCGAACCATTGTTTTCCCGTGTTGGTAAAATCCATTACTGGTATGTATTTGGAAAAATTGCGTGTACCATGACAGATGTTTGTGTCTGGCGCTAAAAGATCAAAGAAGATAATGAAAATTTACCATTACGATACGTTTTATTGTTTAAAATTTGGTATATTTTTGTACTTTTTGAAATGTATTTTCATTTATATAAGAATAAATATACTGTGTTTCATTTTGCATCAGAATTGTGTCTTTCGTGTCATTTCATTACGTAATATTACACCTTAATAACAAAGCGTTTTGTAAATGATGTCTTGTAGACCCAGTGGCCAAGCCCCGAACACTGGTAGTTCGGTCGTGGGTTCGCGCAAGCCACCCACGTGACGTTTTCCCGGTTTTCTCCACGCCCGAATAGGGACCAGTTAACCTTAAAAGACCTCCCGGAAGGTATTACCCCTAGGCAGATCGTCCAAGTGTCGCGTTGCCGTAATTTAACAAAACAAACTGTAAGCCCATAACAGGGGTATTTTTCCATACCCGTGTGAGACCGGCAAGGCCCACAATGAGGGAAATCGGGTAGAAAAGAACGGGGCCCGACATATCCCGAACACACCACCCAAAGAAATTCATGCGGAGAATCAATCCTGTAAGAAATTTAAATAGTAACATAGCGTCATATGACGTCAATTCCGGCCGTCAGTAAGATAATACATACAGTATATTTAAAACAGACTCAAATATATGAAATAAATTTGTCTATAATTTTAGATTTTTTTATGTTTTAAATAATTAGTACTTAAATTATCAAGTTAATTCGTCGGCTTTAGGAAGTAATTAAAATTTAATTAATGACGTCACTTCCGCGGTAATTTTAAATTCGAGGGGGCGTAAGCTCCGTCCACGTGTTGATCGTTGTCGCCATTACTGTTCTGTTGATGTTCGTCGTTGGAAACTAATACGTTTTATTTATTTTCAAAAACTACATGAGATGTTTATTAAGTAAGTTTTATAGATAACTGTTCAATCGTTATGAATTTAAGACTATAAATTTAGTTTAAAACGTTATAGTTCAACACATTCTTACCAAATTGACCACCCTGTCTATTGAATTTAATGCTTTCATTTCTCTAGATTCACCCACATTCCATTCTTACCTATCTCCATTTCAAGCAAAGCTCGGATGTTTTGAAGGGCTCGTTTCCTTGTCGAGCAGGTAAGCGAGCCAATGATGTAGTTCGTTTCGTATGAAATGATCCCTGTCTTTGATTTGCTTACTTGGCTGCTTGACAGGATGTGCTGTAACCGAAGGGCATTTACTATACTAAACCTTGCTCTTTAAGTAACAAATATGTAGTATATAAACTCGTGAAGTTGGAACAACAGTCAACAACTCGCACAGAAACCATGGTACTTACTCCGGCACTTGATTTACTAATCGTGCAAATGTTTTTTGCCTTGTTTAACGGTGATGGTCTACTATCATGTGCCTTGCTGTGTGTTCTTTTTTTTCTCGCTTAATTCATAAGGATAATATGTGTGTTGTTTTAAAAATTCACACACAAATGTTTATGTTAAAGTTATATAGCTCAACTGATGCTTTTCTTTCATTCTGTATTCGTTTGGTGTGATGGAAGATGAAGTCCTATAAACTGGGACAAAGCATTTGTTGTGATTAGTAAATCAAGTGCTGGACTAGTATTGAGATTTTTGTATGAATTAATATGTATGTAGTAGAAACTTCTTTATTTTATGGGCAATAAGAGGGTCTTTTTTCTGTGCCATCATGGGTTTCACCAAGCCCAGAATGGGAATGGCTGGATGATGATGACCGGAATCCATTGTATCCCTATCAGACCACCAATACAAAATTTCTGGGGTTTTTTACCTGCCGAGATTTGATCTTAGAACAGCAGGCTGATTCCTTAATTTCTTTGATCATCTGACAACAGTTTTAAAAGCATTATTTCTTTAATAGATCAGTTGTGTACATTTTAGCTTTGAATAAAACATTTTGCATAATTTGTTAAAATACATTGAACATTATTGATATTTATTCACTTTGTTATACGAGCGGTCACTGCTTTTCGTGCATCACTTTGTTATTTGTATATCAGGTGTAATATGAAATCGCTAATTTTAGTATTCCATCCTCGTGAATCACTAATTCTTAATTATTGCTTCTTTATTCTGATTTTTTACAATAACTAGGATCTAATTACCTAAGTGAGTATATTGTTTCATTCCTTCAGTTCTCTCTTCCTAGGTTTTCTGCAGTCTTCTTTTGTATTATCCACTTGTCTTTTGTTCATTTCTTTCTTGTAATCCTATTGTTAACCTGAACTACAATTATATTACTTGCTGATAATCTCCACAGCTAATTATTTGTGCGCAATGATAAGAAATTAAACTAAAATTAAAGACAAGTTTATTATATGTAGCAACTTCCTGTTATATGCAAGCTGACCATAATTTCTTGATATCAAAATGGAATGAGGAGCGGGTAATAAATATAGACATTAGTAATAACTTGTTAGTACATTATTAGTCTTACAGATTTGGTGACATAGAAAAGAATGCATAAATTTTCCTGAAATATTTTTATTTTGAAAATCTAACAACAAAATACAGTGGTGCCTTGTATAACATACGCCTCAAATAACGGACGCTGCGAACAACGGACTTTCTGTTTGGCTGTTACGTGACTCGAACAACGGACTTTCTGCGAACAAGTGCAAATGATGTTTCCACTCGTTTGCAATTACCAATGACAATCTGCTATTTTTATAATAGTATTATTAGAATATATTATTAGTATATCTGAAGTCCAGAGCTCCCGTTGGGATTTGTCTTGTTCTCTTGTTTATTATGTATAGTACATCACCTCAGTGCAGGGGAGGTATTTACATTTATTCAAGTGTTGTGCAAATCATGGCTTCTAAAAAACAGAAAGGTGATTTCAATTGAAACAAAGCAAGAAATCATCAGAAGGAGTGAAAGTTGACAAAAACTTCCTTGTCAAATGGAGAGAGGTTCAGGAATTTACCAACACTCATTATCCAAATAGAGCTGAGACCAACAGGATCAATGATCTCTACAATGACACCCTTGCCCGTCATTTCCAACAAGTGTCGAAGAAAAGAGAGAAACAGACCACCTTGGACATGTTTTTCAAGAAGCCAGCTGTCAAAAAACAAAGGATGGAACAAGAAGAGTTGACCCTGCAAGCTCCGGTAGCTTCTTCTAAATCTGACTCCGATTAAAAAACAATGAAAAGAGACCCGCTGCAATATGTAAAAAGTCTGTATCTGTATGAATGTGTGAAAAAAGTGTTCCTTCACCTCCTCACATCTGACTACCCGGCATAATTGGTGACTGCTCCATTTTCATTTTTTTATGGTACGGTTATTTTATGCTGCGGAACGAATTATATGTTTTAAATGTATTTCTATGGGAAAATGCGTTTCGCATAACGGACTTTTCACTTAACGGACGTGCACCTGGAACGGATTAAGTATGTTATACGAGGCACCACTGTAATGTATTTGTATTACAATATGATATCAAGTTTAATAGTTACGTTGATCCTAGTGAAGCCAGGCATATTTTACAGATGAACTTATTCTGTTTGTGTTCTGATCATTCAATTTTATCATAAAACTTATTGCATCATAAGAAGCAGTTTTGCCTTATAATTAGCATTAATTTTGTTGCTTTGATATTTAATTTCAACTTTTATTTTGACCACGTGGAATATGTGAGTGGAAATGTTTTTTCTACATAAGCTGTAATTACCTAAAAACAAAGTATTTATCTAATTATTAAATCTTTGAATTCAAGATCCTTATCATGCATTTGTATCCCATCCATCAGCTAGATTGATTTTTTTCTTCAAGTGTTTGGATGCTATTGCTTTATCGGCACCCGTTGATCGAATTATCACATTTTGTCTGCTTCCGTTGAAACTGTTCTGTAAGCCATATTTTGTTTCACTTCTTCCTCAGTGATATCCGTTCAAATTTATGACTGTTATTGATGTCAAATAAACATTTTCTAACAAGTCACGAATCTGGAATACGATATACAAATGTAACTATTTCCTGTAATGAATAGCAGCATCACGCATGGCATTCGCTAGCAAAATGACTTCAAATTGTGGTACCAAAGGATGCAATGGTACCGTATCAATTTTGTAAAAGCGATAAAAATTTAGCTCACTTTTTGCTACATCATATTTTGTGGTTCCCTTTGTGCTTGAGACAAAATCGGTTCTCTTGCACTGTCCCCATGCAAGCATACCACGTTTTGAAGTCGACGTGGTACCATCGTTACCTTTGGTACCGCAGTTCAAAGCCATTACATAGCGAATGCCATGCTTATTAGGAAGTGTCTTTTGGAGTACTGGATTTGTGTGAGGTGCTGCTATTCATTACAGAAAATAATTACTTTCATTTCGACTGCAATATCTACATCCAATATAAAATGTGTTTAATATACCATTCCAGGGTGTTAACTATTCATACGATGCTCAGAAATAATACTTTAAATGAATTATACGACAGCGAACGACTTTCTCGTCGAAACAAATAGAAATTAGAAAGCCTCTTCTAGTAAATTAATACAAATAGTTTTCTTTAATTATTGAGAAATAATATACAGTATAACTGAATATGGAAAAAGTCTACTGATGATGCTGCATATATCATTCATAATTGACATGAAATATTGAATTAATGGGTAAGAATAAGATGTAACAAGTTTATTAATTGTACTGTTTTCATTGTATAAAAGTCGTATTGATAATGAATAAATTGTTATAATTATTAATAATTCGCAATTTAGATCATTTGTATCTAATTTCAGTATTTCAGAGTGACTGCGGACGAACGGAGAATCATTGATGACTAAATCAAGCGGAAACTACACGCAAAATCTCTTTCCAAAAGCATTTTAACAAACAGAAGTGCATATACAATAAAAGATAGAATGTAAATATGTGTTTAATACATGGATTCTTCAAGTAAGTTAGTTTATATTATGGAAATGTCGTGAAATACCACGGTATTAGCAGTCTCTGTGAGAGGTAATGTGGTGAGTGGTGAGTTCAAAATGGATCTCAGCTTTTTTCTACTTATGATAGTTAATAATGGTGATAAAGAATAATGTATTGATTCTTTTGTATACAGATAGAATTGTCTAAACTTGTTTTTCGCTATTTTATACATTATAACAAGAGAGTGAATGATATTCGATTCTTAAATAAACTTAACCAAACTAAACTGAAATCCGACAGTAAGTTTATTTAATGAGCTAAAGATTTGAAGATTTAATTATTAAAATTGGATATTTTATAATTAGAGAACACTGAAAAACTACTCTTACAAGAAATGAGAAGGTGAAAGATTTTAGATGATGTACACTGTACATTCAATAGTGGAAGATTTCAGATTAAATAAATTAATAAATATTGTTCTAAGTTAACTTTCTCTTTAGTTTTTAAATGCTTTTTCTAGACAAGTAAGTCGTATGACCTGCATTTCCACTCTGTGGCAGATGGCAGTACCCCGCTTTCTTGCAGACATTCCAGTATTTGAAAGACATCTTTGCCGATCACGTAATCTCCAGTGGAATGCCGTCTACCGGGTCTCTGGACCTCACTCCCCAGATCTTGTTGCCTTGGGTGACATTTCTGGCATTTGCCATAGGAGAAACGGAAATATCTTACTTAAAACTTCACTTAAACCTTTTCTGCTGTACGGTAACTTTTCAGACACCCTGTATTTTCAACACACTCGCTGTAATGATTCTAAGATTCAAGTTCCGGTGTCAGTAGGATCACAAACAGGTTGATGCCTCGAGACCATCTTTCCGCAGTTGTAAGTTACATTACACCATTAGAGTAACAGAAATAAATAATTCTTTAAACAGTTTTTAACAGTTTCTTTAAAATTTAACAGAGCATTCTAGAAGCAAAGTTATATTGTTATTATTACATTTCTTTGATTATAAAATGATTACAAGGTGCAAACCTTATAATTCTAGTCTAATTTTACTCAATAGAAAAAAAAGAACTTATACAAAAAGAAATCTATAGAACTAACTTAATGAAATTAAAACTCCAACAACAGTACATAACGATATCATAATTAATTGATTAATATAGCTTATATCAGAAGAACGTGTTTTATGTTATTGTTAACAATCAATTCCAATCAAGACACATTATTTTAAGTGGATATTACTTGTATGTTTGTGCGGTACGATCTAAATTAACTATTAATACATGAGGATAATGAACATGTAGCAAAATAATGTCTACATATAATATATACAGGTATGCACTGTTAAATGATGGGCATATCTTCCAATAAATACGTAGAGAGAACGTCGTAACGTCTAATCTAAATGTTAGTGTCTGCTATAGGTTTTAACACCCAGCTCGGAACTTTTTAAACACCCAGCGTATAGCCCCGTTTTAGCGCCGAGCGACTTCCACCTCTTTCCTGAACTGAAAATGTGGCTAGGAAGGCGGATGTTTGAGACTAATGACGATCTTCAAAACAATGTTAAGGCCCGTCTCGAGTCACCGGCGGCGACATTCTACGAAGAGGAGATTGGAAAGCTTCTCCGCAGATAGACAAATGACTCGATCTTCACGGCGATTATGTCGAAAAGTAATCATGTTTGTACCTAACTTTTGGTAATAAATTCATTTTGTTATTTACACTTGTCTTTGTTTTATGGACCATTGGAGGTTGGTAAAAGAAAGAAAATGCCTTTGTATGCAGTGCTGTATATATGACTTTGATGTCGGTACAAATTTCTTGTTGCATGGTAACTTTTCGGATACCCTGTACTTAATTACAAATATTTATCTTTCGTAACTGATTTAAATTGCCAATAATTTACATTTTATTTATTATTTAAGTTCGTTACTTAACTTTGCTTATTTTACTTTATTTTTTTCAGACATTGGATAGATACAAACATGTTATCAGTTGAAGTATTTCATATAAATCACATTTATATGCAGACGATAAAATTGAATTTTAATTTATTATTGAATGATAAAGTTTTTTAACCGTGAAACATATATCAGAAGCAACTGAAAGAGAATAAAATGCCGAAGGAAGACGTCTCGTCGCAGGAAGAGCCGAATTAACTCTCGAAATGAAAATACTTTTCTGCGGCGTATTTACTTCAATAAAATTATAAATCGTTTGCGCATTACAATTGGAATATGAATTCTTAAGTTTTTGCTTAATAATGTTTTATATCTCTAAACTATATAATTTAGAATTTGGTATTAAATTTGATAAGTTGAGTTTTAATAATAGTTCAATAATGCAGAATTTTATCTTTATTTATTTTTGCAGGAAGACTTAGAAAGAAGACGGGCAGATTTGACTGCAGAATCTGCGGCAAAGTGTTCTCGCAGAAGAGCAACCTAAACGTTCACTTAAAGACTCATTTCGGCGAGACCTACTCGTGCGACATTTGCCACCGCGAATTCGGTCTCAAGTCGACTCTATATAATCACGTCAAGATCCATTCCGGATTCAAACCCTACGTTTGTGACATATGCAGGCACAGCTTTATACAAAAGGGAGATTTAGTGAGGCACATCAGAGTGCACACTGGCGAGAAACCATACTGCTGCGACTATTGTTTCCGCAGGTTTGCAGACAAGTCCAGTTTGACGAAACACGTAAGAAGAATTCATTCGGGACAAGGTAAACCGACGATACTCGTCTGATTGCGAGTTTAGGGTTTCAGGTGAGATATCTATAATATATAGGTTCTGTTCGGCAAGCTATTAAACTAGATTGCCAAACGTTGCAATAAATATATGTTATAACAATAGAAATGTTAATTTTATACAGTTCCAATTTCATTTCTCACAAAATATTCCATGGATAATTCTTTTAGTTTCGTGATTTATGCCAAACAAATTGTAGGCTACATTTATGTGAGAGTTGTCATTTGAATTGTAAATTTGTTATATATATTGTAGTATGCAATACATGTTTTGGATATTAAAATTTATTATTCATTCAAATTATGTCTTATTCTCAAATCAACTTGAGTTTATCCTGTTTGTTTCATAAGAAAAAACTATTTATCAACAAGGTAAAGCAGTAAAATGTCAGCTACTATATGGTAATAGAGTGTACTCTGTTACCGCAAAGAATCTGGATTCATACATAAACCGCACTTGTGAGTTTTTGTGCTTAGTATACTCAGCATAATTCCCCGTCCCTTGTTCTTGCTAGTCCAACCCATTGTGGATTGGGTTAGTACGACATGAGTGTAACGAGTCGTCGTCTAATACATTATGGTAACACAGTCGGAACGTGTGGCTAATTCTCACAAACAAATCTTATCGTTGAGTACATTCTGGCATGCATCAAACTGCCTGTGATGTAATAAGATATGTTCCTGTATTCACTGATTCATTGGGTTGCGGATACACTTAGCTCCAACAAAATGATATGTCCGTCTCCGGAATTACGCTACTAATGTCACTTTTACTATATGTAAGTATTAACCGAAAGCCATTTTGACAAAATAAGTCTTACTTCTGTTTGCTTCCACCATCTTATTAGGTTGCTAAGTGTTATGGTAAAAGCTTCTTAAACTTTTCATAAGCGTTAGTTTTTATATGTTGGCTTGCGACTTGCATGCATTCTGAATCTGTATGCGATCTTACATCTACGTTATAACGTAATTCGTGGCTCGATGTCTGGCAAAACAGCTTTAACAGGAAACTTACCTAGTATAGCATAGAAAAACACTCGAATGGCATTTTTTAAGTTAATCTGCACCAATTTTTAAGAACATTTATGTTTTGTTTTCAACTAGGAAGCTTTGTATACAGGATGTCATAAGTCTCCATACAAATGGTAAAAGCGGCAACTGATGTTTATTTTATTCGTACAAATGGTATCATATGATGCAACAGAATAATAATCCGTTCCTTCGTTAGTGGCATTTCTTTTCAATTGGTTCACCTTTCTGAAAACGAAAAGTAAATTATTCACCGCTTTCACCATTTGTATGGAGACTTATGACTCATCCTAGACTATAAAAAAAGGGCATTATGCAAGAAGCTTCAAACTATCATTCAACTCAGATCAGTGCTCCCACAAGGTAGCGTTGGGTCAACAGAGGCTGTTTTTGTCAACGTACCACAAAGATGCATGGGATAATGGACAAATGTTGTTAGTTTCTTTTATATTTGCAGAATAGGCCAGAAGTCACGAATTTTCAGTCTGTCAAGGGTATTATTTGGGTCACCTATGACAAGGGAGCACATGTATAATGCATTTAAAAACAAAAAAGTTTACAAAGTGCCTGCTAGGGTGGTAAGTGGCACTGAACACCGTAGTGAATAACTTAAAATGTTTAAACTTACATAGTCATACAAAGTACCCTGTGTATGGGTAACAGTACGTATGTGTCGACCTCCGTTGGCAACATTGAAATTGTACGTGGGACCAAAGGAGGCCAGTGTATGGAACGTGCTGTTGCTTAATAACACAGCTTATTCCTGGTCCAGAAATCCCCAAGAATTTTTTGGCGTGGTCGTTCGGATATGTCGGGCCCCGTCCCTCACTACGTGGTTGCCCCGTTGTGGGCCTGGTAAAAGAGGTTCTCTCAGTGTCCACAGGATGGAAAGAGTTAAAAGACCTGGTCGATCACGCGATGATATAGATGGGAAAAGAACGCCCTCAGCATCCACAGGACGGAAAGAGGCAGAAATAAAATTTTGCTTTAGTTTTTCCTGTTACATACAAATTTTGTACGTTATACTGTCACTAATTAATACTGCAATCAAACGAACATCTGTTAAAATAGCCAGGTGTTCGTATAGTTTGATTTCCGATCGTTTTATTTGGGGTATATCCACGTACACCTGTTGCAATATCAAGTATTGATAGTTTTCTTCTCCATGAACTTTTTTCTATGAACCTCTGTGACGAAATATGTACTAGAAGCTAGGTAAGTTATTAATTTAATACCCAATAACTTGTTACTGAGGTGTCGATTTGTTTAAATTCGAGTTTACAATTATCTGGTAGTTATTTGCGTAAATTAAATTTTACACAAGCGTGTCCCATTAAATTATTACATTGAATAGTGAGGGGTCGAGAAACTCTTCAGTAGTATAAAGGAGGATGCGCATATGCGGCGCGGCAGAATAACGTAACTTTTTCTCGCTGCAGAAGTCGATTTTGTGCCTCTTCTCGTGCCACAAAAGTTGGTTGAATTCTATCTTTTGCGACGACCTCCGCCAAGACGCGTTTCTATCAGACAATACCAGACAAACTGTTAGTCGCGTGAGAAAATACAATCTAGTGGTGTTTTAAAATGGCGGAAAGTTCGACGCTATTAACCGAGATAATATCAGAATTAAGAGGAAAGGATAATAAATTTAACACAACTAATATAATTTGTTTCAAAGAACAAACCAACCTAATCTTACTCGTAATAGTATTATGTATCGAGAGATCTTAATGGAGGAATAAGCGTATTTTGTACACCAGTTCTTTTAACAGTTTCTGCCGGTGGCCACTAAGAAGGCCTTTTATAGTAGCTCGTTATGGGTTCGACAGGGCCCATGGGACCCGAAACGTTCGGACGGATTGCCCCCGCCGAAAAATTCGTGGATAAAACTATCGAACACTGGTAGTTGGTCACGGGTTCGTCCCTCACCAACAGATCATCCGAGTGGACTTTCCGGATACGTCGGTTCTTCGTCTCCCATCACCCGTTTGCCCCATGACGGGTTTGGTCGAACCCACGACGGATACGATAACTCCGCCGAGTGCCCACGGGAGAAAATAATAATAATAATCGTGTGTAAAATGACTTAAATTGATGTACAACGTTCTAATAAATATAAATTTTACAGATTTCAAGATGCTGATGAGAAAATGTTTTCTTCCTCATTCCACAGTGGTCCCAATTCTTATTTTATTTAATGTATTAACGTTACTGTTAATTGATATAATAATGAATTATCATTTCTATGGAGCGTTTTTGTTTTCTAAACGGAATTTTAACGTGTACAAACTGAAAACGACAAAGCTGAAATTGTGTGCACAGCCTAAAATTGAAGTTCGTAGCTTAAACCAACCCAGAGACGTCAGGGTAAGTACGACGAGTATCGAGTACCGTCGTCACCCCAAAACCATTCTTCTATGGACAAAATATTATGGAGAGACTTATTCCCATGATTACTACTACTTCGTAGAAGAAGGTAACACCACTTTCAAAATGTACGGCTGCCCATATAGCGATTGCATCGTTACGACAAACAGGTCTTTGCTGAAAACTGCCCAAGCAGTTCTCTTCCATCAGGCGGATTTCCACCCCCGGGATATACCGAAATCTCGAGATATCAATCAGAAATGGATATTTTATCTTATGGAAGCTCCTGGGAGAGATTCAGTTTTCTGGCACACCAGAAATAACCTGTTTAACTGGACTATGAGCTACAGGAGCGATTCGGACATTCGAGTGAAGTACGGAGAAGTGTGCCAATTACCAACAGAAGAATGGGAATACGTGGATAAGGACTACTTGCAGAGTAAGATCGGCGAAGTTGTGTGGTTCGTAAGCAATTGCCATACGTCGAACAATAGAATCGATTACGTTGCAAAGTTGTCGGAACACATCCAGGTTGATATATACGGAAATTGTGGCAAGAAGAAGTGCCAACCCAGCCAATCGCCCGAGTGTTACGATGAAATCCTGAAGCATTACAAATTTTACTTGTCGTTTGAAAACTCTAATTGCAAGGATTACGTCACGGAAAAGTTATTTAACGTGCTCAATTACGACGTAATTCCAGTAGTGATGGGTTCGGCCGATTACGAGTCCATAGCTCCTCCACATTTCGTAATAAACGCCGTGGATTTTCCGGATCCGGTCAATTTGGCCGAATTTCTGAAGACTGTCGGCAGCGACGGAAGATTGTACAATTCTTATTTCGAATGGAAGGGAAAATTCAAGAGTTATTTGTACCCCTGGATGTGCGAATTGTGCAAAAAGTTGCATTTTCAGGGAGGTGAAAGGACGGAAAGAAACTATATTTCCAAATGGTGGCTTGAGGAAGCAGGTTGCAAGAAATGGAAGCTCAATAAATTTCTATAAATATTTGTGGTTCTATTTTTAAATATTAAATGAGATATATTTGAAAAAATAAGAAGATATTTTGGCATTCTTGATTATTCTTCAGGATTGTTTTATTCGTATTCGGTAACACGACACATAGATCTGCCTAGACGGTGCCTACTATTACAGTTTAATGGCACAAATGTGTCGCCAGGTTCCGCAGAACACTGTCTGGCAGCTACCTCATCTAAATGGTGAGGCTGCAAAGTCATGAAATACATGCATAATATGAAAATAGATGTTATGTGTTATATAGTGTGTAAATAAAACAGTAACATAATATAACGTCGTACATGTATTTTCCAGGACCTGTACATCCGGTTTAACAACGATATGTCCGCTTCGAACATGTCGAAGTTTCTGTATACCTATTTAAAGAGTTGCGGGATTTATCTTGTTTTGTGCAATACACCTAGTGGTATCACTTCTGGAAATATTGATGTTGAAAACAAGTAATACATTGGCACTAAATGGGGGTGTGGGGATTGCCATACGAACATTACATAGTGTATTGGTTTTCAGGATTTTACTAATATACTTAAAGGAAAATTGTGTCTCCAACTTAAAAAGTCTATTCAAAATTTCTTGTTCACTGTTGACGAGAACCTTATTGTTCTTGACAGAAGAAATTTCTAAAGCGTTCAGTTTATCTACAACACTTTGTTGATTGGTTAGGATAGCTTCTCCGCTTTTATTTCAGGCAATTTGATTTAGTTTCTTCTCCGATAGACAATTACCAAGAATATTTACGATTTTCTCCACACGTCCTATAATGTACTCAGAGTGCCTTTTGATACCGAGCTTGGCACCATCATTCGACTCAAAGAACCCCTTGATCTCATCTAGTACCCGATAAGCGGAAAGCCGAAGTCCTCCTATATCAAGGTGTTCAGAATCCATCGCGACAGTTAGAAAGTGGAGAAAGTTGCAGGATTGAGGAAAAGAAATAAATTTTTTGGTACGCTTTGCTAGTTTTTTGCCCTCTGGGCGCTTTTCTTTTCCATGCCCATCATGGGTTCGGCCACATCCACAATGGAGACGGCCTGGCAGTGAAACAATGAGCCCAACGTTTCTGATGAAGACCTTCCTTAATTAAAAATACTTTCTGGAATTGCTCGCTGGAACTCGAATCTATCGGAGCGGTAGGCTGGCGTTTTAATTTCTTGGCAATTTCTTTGAGTAAATTTTTATTTTGTATAATGCCTTTACACTCACCCTATAGTTGACTGCTCTCTCTTCTGTTATATCTTCGTGTATTCTCTTTGTTCTATACCGATTGCTAAAGGAAGAGTATGGTGTATAGGGGCAAGACACTACTCATTTGAAGATGGACAGCATGTATTTTAAATTAAATAAATTAAAAATATGATTCAAAATTGCAGCCCGGCATTGTGACGATTCACAATAAATATTTATTCCTTTATATAGGTAAATTTTTATAATATAATAGTGTGTTATAGATTATATAATCAGTGCTGAGGCGTATCCAGAATTTTAAAAAGATAGATGCTGCTCACGACGGAAGAAAGAGAGGGAGAGTGAGAAGAGGGGGAAAAGGAGACAGGAGAGGAGAGGGGAAGAGAGAGAACAGGAGAGAGGAAGAAAGAAAAGGGGACAGGAGAGGGGAAGAGAGAGAACAGGAGAAAGGGAGAAGGAAAAGGGGACAGGAGAGAGGGAGAGAAGGAGATGTCTCAACCATTTTTTGGACTTTTCTTATCTCCGAAATGTCGAGAGGTGAGGAGAAGAACAGGAGAGGCACTTCAGAATCTGGCGCAAAGTCGAGACATAGTAACATGAAGAAAACCCGAAAACTCCAAGTGGCCAGGCGAGAAAAAATTAAAACTAAGCGGAAACATTTGTAATAAAATATACTCGTAATTTTTAATATTTCCGAACATTCGAACAAAATTTAAATTACATAACACACACCAAATATCAGAAAATTGCCGACTGAAGATCCGATATGTCTAATTTCGGGATGTCGTAACTGTCTTTGGATAACTCTTCCACATTGTTTATGGTGAAAACCTGCGTCATCGGCGGGGCAGACTGTTTATTGGAATTAACTTTATTTCTTAACAAGTGTCCGCAACACGTTAGCGTTCCGCAATTATAAACAGGCGAACATCTTAATATACACTCGACCTTCTTCCACGAACTGTATCCCTGCGGGTATACACATCTTGTAACCGGTGTGTATGGAAATAATTAAAGCCAAAGAAAGGAAAATACCTCGCAAAATTCCGGCTGTATCGTAACCATGTTAATTCCCTCCTTCTTAAAAAAATTTCCTAATTGATTTGCTATTCTCACATAAACGGGTATGGATGCCAACACCACGTGGACTGTCGCTATGGTCTGAGAACTGTTTAGCTGCCAGATATGGATGTCGTGAATGTTTAAAATGGCTGGGAACTGGAATTAAAACGTGGAACGTTATGCCATACCGTAATTAAGTCGCGTAATTTAGTTACTAAACGGAAACACCAGTCAAAAATGGCGATCCTCCTCCGGTTCATGGCAATCTTTAATGTTGTCGAATGGTTTTTACCATCTAAAAATATTAATTTATCTTATAATTATGATAATAATCAATGGATACCTCTTTAATTAAACGGTTCTTTAGCGCTTCCATGTTCAGGTGTTGAGGGATCGTCTGCAAGAGGATCAGGCTCGATTCTTGAACTGAAATTTAAGAAATTGATGATGGAGATGATCTGTTTACGATGATGGAAGATTAATTTGTAATTTACCGAACTGATACGAAGTTAGGAAGAGGATGGAGATTGCTAACAGACTAAAAACAAAGTCGACGTATGGTGGGACCCGTCGATTTAAACAATAATCCAGAAGTCCGTAACAAAGAAGCAAAAGGCATCCCGAATTGTCGCGCAGGATATCGGTCATCAAGATGTTGTCGCAATCATCTGTAAACGAAAATGGAAGATGTAGATGTTATCTATGGAAAATACGTGGAAATATTTATTTTAAACACGTACTTTGTTTGGTATAGATCAATTTGTGATTGTTACCATCTTGCTTTCCGTTCAGAACCTCTTCGCTTCGGATCCTCAAGAGCGAGTTCTGGTGGCAGGTGTAGCCTAAACAGAGCGAATATTTAAAAAATTAGTAACACCAGGCAGAGGGAAATGGTGTATAAAAGGAAAAATTAATACCTTTTATCAACGCTAGAGCAAATATGTTGAGAATAAACCTGAGAGAACCGAAAATCAGTACCAAATATGGATAACGCGAATTGACCATTGAATGTTTCTGGTGTATCAATTCCTGTATGCCTTCGATGATCACGGCGAAACACAAAGCGGCAAAGAATAACAGATTCACCAAAATACCCAGAATCTCCAACCTGGCCCAACCGAAAGTATTCTTTGAGGTTTTCTTTTTGGAAGCCTGCAAGGATTAAATGATTAAAAGCCTGCTTGACCGGGAACCAAACTCGAAAGACTTACCCTGAGACTCACGACCAGAAGAACGAGCGACAGAAAATTGTACAGCATGTGATAGGAATCCATTAGCAAGATCACACTCTCGCATAATTGACTGGCTACTAATTCGCTTACGAAAAACAGGGCAGAAAGGACCAACACCGAGTACAGCCGCCACGCCTCCATCTATAAATGCATTTCAAAGCGATTAATCCGAATGAGTTGTGTTTCAACCAACACACTTGGAGCCTCTCGTTGTGACTCTAAATTGGGCATATCATTGTTTGGCGGAGGGGATGGACCCGTTATATGTCACAGTTTAGGTCGGCAGCAAATCTAAGTCCAGCAGCTCTGGTAGTGTTGCACTTCTTAAGTGTCCTAAATAAAAATAGGCCGAGAAGTTAAGGCACCATCGTATTTGTCTTGAGTGGTTGACACGGAACATAGAGTGATGCACCCAATTTATCGATCAGGATAGGCCACAAAGGGATGGTTGAGTTCTGGCCTGGCCCGAACTCATGACCAGCACGCAATTAGTTTAAATTAAAGACGTTTCCGCCATAAATTAAATTTTTTTACACGACATAAAATCCTAAATGTAGTTTCTAATGGGAGAGAAATATCACTTGCTTATCGACAATAAGCAATCAGCAATAAGGATAAAAAGTTATCCTTATTGTTGAATGTGTAAGGGCTTAATGGTCATTTAATTAAGGATTAAAACTCGTTAAATCAATGAAAAATCTATTTATATACAGTAAAAAGATTACCTGAACAGAAAATAAAAGTTAAATACTCACTTTCACTTCACTGTATACTACATTTGTACTTATAACTGGGTTACAAAAGCAGGTCTCGCCCCGAAGACGTTCAAAACACTTGAATAAAAGATGATCTTCACCCTAGATTGTGACGACACTTCTTGTATACAGTAAATGCATGCATACACACACGGCGGTGTGAGCTGTTAATGCTTCAAAAGCTAAGTTTACATCTTTTACAAAGCAAAACCTGTGTAAACCGGGTGAAGTTATCTAGGCGCGTAATACCTAAATAGGGGCCAGTTTACCATATAAAGTCCTCCCGGAAGGCATACCTCTCGGCAAATCGTCCACGTGTTACGTCCCACCATCCCAACACAATATAAAGCCCATATAACCGTAGAAGGCTGAAAATCGTAGCTAGTGCCGGCCTTCCAGTACTAGTTAGAGGCCTGTAAAAGCCAGGCCCTAGTCTAACACTGCTTTAAAATAATTTTGAAATAATTAAAACTCACCTCACTGGGAATAAATTAGGAAGCTTTAATTTGGTCTAATCCGAGATTTTCTCCACTGAAATTTAAAAATTGCATTAATTAATTAATAACGTAACACCCAATTACTTTCGCTAACGTAAAATCGCACTCGTTACGCTCCTTTTAAACGTTTAAAATGGCGTTTAGCGGAAGATGTAACAGGAAAAAATACAACACGTTAATGCTGTGTGACGTTTTAGTAATTAACAATTAAGGACTTTCGTGCAGCCCATCGCCATTTTCAACGTGGAATGTAACGTAAAAACACCGTATATTCGTGCACGCTACCATCAATATAGCTTCTACAACCCCGCAATTATCTAATATTTATATAATACAGCAGTAACGATGACAAAGACAAAACGGTTCCACGCTTCAGTAGTTACCACTACGAAATTACAATTTTTATCAAAATATTATATTCTGTATTTAATGTTAACGTGCCTAACGAATTAAAATGGTCTTTCCTTATGTATCAACCCAAAAAATACAGCAGCGAGTTGTGTAATTTTCCCAACAAAACTGTTTAAAATATTAACCAGTAAGAAGATCTTTAAAAGTTCCACCCCGCTCGAGATACGACGCGACTCTCCGTATCTCGCCACCCCCTCAAGCTTTAACTACCAAAATTTAACTGCATCGATTCCCCTAATACGCAAACCTGCATGCAAAATTTAAGAAATTTTCGATAAAAGGTAAGGAAGTTATTAAACTTCAAAGGGGTGCCCCTCAGACATGTGTAGGAAAAAAAACTCCACGTTTTCCATAGGTTTCAATGTTCCCTAAATCCAAAAGTATAAAAATCTTGTGGGGTCTTTTTTGACCCATCGCCATGTTGTAATACGTGTTTCTGTGACATCAGAAATTTCACCCATTTGTCATACGTTTATCCCCCTTCAAGGTAAAATGTGACGTAACACACGTTAGGCTGGCAGACAGAAGTACAGTACATATGTATTTCAAACTACAGATTTTAGTGTATTAGCGAAGCTTGTAACCTCCGTAATTCAAGTCTTTTAACACACATATAATACTGTATACACCCGACATTTTAAGATGTATAACACTATACACAACTGTAGATTTAAGAACAGTTAACAAGTGTTTATATCAATAGAATTTTCGCAACCAACCGTAACTATATTTGAAGAATAATGACTAGTTTATGTGAAAATAATGCTTAATAATACTTTTTAAAAACATTATACAGAAACCGAAATTCATTAAAAAGAAGCATTGTTCCCGGTTATAAATCGCATTCCTGTTTTTAAAACACGTGAGTAATATAGTTACACCCATTTACGTGTGTTGTAATTATAACGGGCGAATTCCCTATTCGGTAAAGTAATCCGCGATTAATCCGCAGTAGAAAGTTGTTACGTAAACAATAGATGAAGTGTTAGTGTATAGAACTTGTTACCTAATTAAAAATTCCAGGAACGAGATGCACGTTTAAGTCCGACACGTGACACCCCCATAGGCCCACCAGTGGCCAAGCGGTCCTCGTACCCTGAACACTGAGAGTTCGATCGTGGGTTCGCGCCTCGCTCGGACGGGCTGGCCACGTGTTGTTTTCCGGTTTTCTCCACGTCTGTAATACCTAAATAGGGGGCCAGTTTCCCTTAAAAAGTCTTCCCGGAAGGCATCCCCCTAGGCAGATCACCTGTGTTGCGTTGCCATAACTAAAACAAACAGACACCCCTGTATATCTACCCAACCCCTCAACTTTAAACCACCAAAATTTATTAGAGTCGATCCTCCTAATACACGGTCCCTTGTTAAGTGTTAGATACGTGAGTTGGTAGCGCGAATACCACTGATCGGTGGTTTTATCCACGTACATTAGTTCTAATCTTATTGAAGAACATGACTCCCTACCTAACACAAGTAATCTAGTAAATCCTCCGTCATGCCGGCCATTACGGGTCATCTGCAAACACTATTTGACGCCACTGATATTAGGGAGATTCTTTTTTCTTTTGCCCATTAATTAAAGTCTAGCTAATTGGTGCTATTGTTAATAGCTAATTTTTAGGGAGGTTTACAGTTTATTATTTAGGGTCCTCCAGTCCCGTACAATACTTTGGTTAGTAGAGCAGCTGCAACTACTCTTGATGACATGTTTGTTATTAATTTAAATAATTGGCGTCTATGTCTGTCAGTCACGCTTTTAAACCTACCAGATCGTTTAATATTTCAGTAATGTTCTTTTTGCTGTAAAACAATACCTTACAGCAGATGTATAACGATTCACACTAGCTGCTACTTGTCTTAATTCTTCTGTTAAACCGCAACCTCCAGGCATTGTTTAAAATCCTTTCAAAATTTCTAAACGCTGTTTAAATTGCCGCCGTATTTAATTTCAAGACTGTTATTGCCCTTTTTTGTTAATAAGGAAGGCCAGTTAAATTATTACACATTTTTAAGCCGGTGTTTATACCAGTCGACCACACTATAACACTGTTGATAATTCCGTTTTATATGAATTCCATGTTGTACGAGTCACTTAGATTTTACAAATACGTGAGCCGTTCACAGCCCGGCACACGTATTTGTAAAAACTAAGTGACTCGTACAACATGGAATTCATATAAAACGGAATTATCAACAGTGTTATAGGGGCGGTCGACTGTACTTTTGTTAGACATTAAGGCTGGAAAGCCATAAAATTAAGGTTCATTCGACCTTCCCTCTTGCACTTTTTACGATGTTTTCAGTTATTATTATTGTGTCCTACGAGCGTAAACACCCCCATTTAAATGGTAGATTATGTACAGTAAAACCTGTGTAATCGCATAGTACCAATAGAATAGAAGTTGATAAAATCGAGAATGAATAGTGTTTCGAAGGGAATAAAGTAGTTTCTTGCATGGTTCTTTAAGATTAGAAAAAGAAACTCGCTTTTGTGTGTAAAACCGTTTAAACGTTCGCCAATTATAAATACCGCAATGCATTTACTGTACTCGAAACGTAACGAAATGCCACGTATACCCGACCTAGTTTCGCGGCGCTACGATCGAAAATGACGTAGTAATTCCCAGTTACGTGGAGAGTTTATTATACTCTGCTGTGTAACACTACACATTCTACCTTTTATTTTTCGAAACCATTTCGGATAATCGAGTTTCTGTCGTATATAAGTTTTAAGAGGGGAAGAACAAAGAAAAACAAGTCATATTGTTTTATCGAAAATTTTAACATATAAAAACTATTATATGATTTACATTGTGTAAACCGAAGTGCCAACGCGTCTTTGATGTATGATGTCATAAATGGAAACTTTCATTAAAATACGGTTTTTAATCTTTCTCGTAACTTATAAATGGCGGCGCACCAATCTATTACTTTATTGCCGTACAGTGAGAAGCCGTATTGTTAATTATTTCCTTCAGAATTCCATTATAACGGTAGACAAAGAATACGCATAGGGGGCGCATCTAGACGACAACCGAGCGCCCCTACGCCTTTTCAGCATTCCGGTATTCAATACTTTTAACACTTAATCCCCTTTCTTCATTAATACGCCAATATAAGAACCTATTTTTAACCACGTTATCCAGCGAAATTTTCATGATAGAAGACAGAGAAGTATCGTTTTGCCAGTCTACCTCGTTAGCGAATACCAGGTTTGAAACAATATCCAATTCCTATAACACTGCAGTTAATTAGTTTACGTGACTTCTCGCGTAATCGCCGATAAATCTACAGAAACACCGATTTAAAACAAAGGGTTGTTGTAATAGACACGAGTTAAATCCAGTAACGAGTTGCGTAACTTTCCCGGCCAACTCTTTAAAATTGCGCGTGGCGCCATCTGTTACGAAATATTTCGACCTTACCGGCGATACGACGCGCCACCTCGACCTTTAACAATACAACTGTTATTTTTAAAATCTCATAAAAGCCGGAAAAGTTACGCAACTCGTGGCCAGATGTTTTAATTAATGAAAGCGGCCAGACTTAAACGAAGTAGACTTTATTCGTCCAGACGAATTTCCATACAATCGTTCGCACGGGGTTATTGCCCGTCCGTCCGACGGGCGGCGGACTCTTCCTTCTTTGCATAGGCGTCTTCCGTCTTCCGGTCCGCCGCCCGTCCGCGCGGTGGTCGAGGAAGTGCCGGCGCTTGGTCCCGTTCGCCGTCCGGACGTTGATGAAGGCACGGGGCGACCACCGCCCGCGGACGCTATTGCCGTCGACGCGTGCGCGCAACCGCTTCTTCTTCTTCTCCTTCCTCCTCCTCCTCGTCTTCTTCTTCTTCCACTTCTACGAAAATATCGACGGAAATTCTTCGGCCGGTGGGCTCCTCCCGCGGGGCGGAACCCCCTCCGCCCCGCCCTCCGGAGCCCTCCTCCCTCCGCCCCGGAAGCGGAAGACGGAGGCGGTTCCGGCCGCGGTCCTCCGAGTCCTCCGGCGGCGGGGGAACGGCCGGGGCGCGGCGCGCCGGCGGACCGGGAAGATGGGCGAAAAGTCGAGTACCGGCGTCACCGACGCTCTAAGGTCACTTTTTGTGCCGTCTTCCTCCGTACCGGTGGGGTTCCTCGGGCGCCGCCGCCGCCGCCTCGCGCCGCTTCCGCCGTTCCGATCCGGCCGCCACGTAGGAGAAGACGCAGAGGACTGCATAGCAAATCTGGTCAGCCTGCGGGAGACACAAGGCGCCTGTTAGAGCTGACGGCCACGTCACAGACACACAACACACACACAACGACCAGTGCTAGCTACGGCGGGGTCGACGGGTGAGGGAGCAGGAATCGGACGTTCGGGATCGGTGGGCCACTTCCACCGCTATGACGCGGTGGACGGCCAGAAAGAGGAGTCCGGCCTGTGCGGGAAGGCAAGCAAAAGACAGGTAAAAGGTTGGGACACACCATGTGCAAAGCGGAAACAAAAGGGAAGACAGGCACTCGAAAAACGATGCGGTCGTTCCTACAGCGCGGATTCCCAGATACGAACCCGCTACTAAGCCGGAGTTCGTCTCCCCGCCGCCATCATCTCCCTAAATCCCAGTTACTTTCCAGAAAAAAATCCCCATCGACCGACGAACCGGACAAATACTCGCGCGCTTTTCCCGCTGCAAAAAAATAATAACAGGGGGCGCCTCCGTCCCGTTCCGCTACAAAATACACCGGGCGAGCTTAAAACTTGGATAAATAGTTCCGGGAAACGACTCGACGGCTCTCCGCTACGTTTTCCTCCCTCCGAAATCGGTTTGGGCTAACGGATCCGAAGGGGAAAACACCTCGCCCCATTTATATATTAATAAAAACAGCTCCTTCCCCGCCGTTTTCCACGACGGGGAAGGAGCCGTTTATCTAATACAATCGTTCGTATTCTTCGCTGGTGCGGAACGGTTTTTGGGAACCGTTCGTGCCGGTTAATCGGTTACCGAATTCCCCGCGCCATCCGGACCGAAAAACGCAGATAAACACTTATGCTCCGTTAATTTCCGTCTTCTTCCCGCATCGATTAGAGATGGAAAATTTCCGCCCTTCGAAGCCACCGCGCTCGAGGACCTTCTTCTTTCTTGAGGGACTTTACACGCGGAACCCGTAAAAAACCCCCATTTCCCACCTTTGTCCACCTAAAGATTACGGATAAAGGCCTTACGCGGCCGTCTTTATACACTTATACATATATAAAAGAAACTTACTCCGAGATGCCACCGAGGAGCCAATGTTAACGACGATAAACCGTATTATAAAGTACGACCACGGATGCGACCTCGAGCTCTAACATATTGTCACTTCTTACGCGCCGACATACTAACCCGATATTACCTAAACGGGTCGGAACGTAGCGTCGAAGCGCGCGTGTGACGACCCTCTATTGTCGATTTTTAAAACAACAATAATAATAATAATAATACAGTACTTACGACCGTCGCCGTGTCGTCACGCGGTTGACATATTTACTAAAGAGGAGAAGAATCCGCGCTCGGACGGGGCGAAAAACAGGATGAGGATGGGGCGGGGGTTCGAGCCATTATCGGCGGCGGGGAGGGGTTGAAAGGGGAGGCGACAGTCGAAGTAATTCGACCGGTTTCCGGCATCGACCGCATCGAGTTTCGAGCGCTTCGGTAAGGCTAAAGAAGGGAAGGCGAAATCGGAGGAAAGGCACTCACCATCTGAGATTTGTACTTCCGTTGAATCACCTGCCTCGTTTTGGGATCTGAAAAGAGACAAAAGGACGGGGGTCAGAAGTCGCGCGTGGGGGGGAGGGTGGAGATCGGCGGCACGTTCGACCCGACGTTTATAACGGGAGGAAGATCGAGTTAACGCTAGTTTCCTCTTTCCTCCCCTCTCTTATTTTCCCCCCACGTACGGGACTTCGACCAGACACGTAGCTTTACGCAAATAACTGGGAGTCGAATTTCCGCCTCCCCCGATTCGAAGATTATTTTTAAATTACAGAACGAATCGTAGAAATAATAATAATAATACAAGTAATAATAGAGCTTCACTTACTGAACTCCTCCAACACAAACATCCTTCCCTTCTGCGTGAAGCACTTCTTTATGTTCGCCAGTCTGACAAAGAACTGTAATCAAACTGTTGAATATAGTCTGTCCCATTATACAGAATTTTTAATAAAAGAAATTGTTTTTTTTTTTAATGACGGCGGGTAGCTTACACTTAAAAAGAAGCAATTATTACGAACAAATGAAATATTTAATTATACACATTAAAATGATCGTCTCACAATTTTGAGTATATATTTTCGTTCACTATAATAATAATAATAATAAATGACCACTTTCTCATGCATAGCCGTTCGTATCAAGATCATCAACTCATGCAGTGTGCGGGAGACTGTCGTGTGCACGGGCATGCCCCATCGATTATGCAGTATATATATATATATGTGTATATATATATTCCATATAACACAGGCTCACACTCTCGCAGGCAGTTCCCTCGTATGGGGGTGAGGTAAAAAAAACAATCACGGAAACAATCACGGAACAGAGATACGAAGACGTTTTGAGACAGCAGATAAAACAGCATCTCCGATTCGTCCAGAGCATTGTTAACGTGGTCCACGCGGTGGGGGAGGGGGTGGACTAGGCACCGATTACATTCCGCTTTACTTAAGCCTGTAACGGAACCTAGAAAGTAGTCTCTGCCTTTCTATTCGATCCGAGAATTAAATCCGGTTCGTTTGGCGTAAGAGATTTGCTGCGGGAATACCTATAAATGTAATGGCGAAATTTCGGACTGTAAAGAATGCCGGAAGTTGGAGGAGCGATAGAAGAAACGAAGTGGATGGTCCGAGACCGGAATGGGAGGAAACTGCCTGTCGCAGCAGGCCAATCTCCGAACATGGGATGACACGCGAACGAACCAACTTCCGTATTACCGAGTGGAAAAAACCGACCCCCCTCGTGGACGGGCCTGCCACTTGGATTTTCCCAGTCTTCTTCGCGTGGAAATTGTCACCGATTCGGCCGTAGACACATAATATACCTTCGAGACACTACGGAAACTGTTTGTTTACTTATATTACTTAACTCTGCTTTTCTTTCCGTCCGTAACACCTAAATAGGGGGCCGGTTTCCCCGTAGAAAGTCCTTCCTCCCGGGATCCAGGACTTTCTACGGGGGGAGGGCGGGCCTTACACAGTTAATACACGTTACTTAACAATGCTCTCTCGAATTAAGGTATTTATTACAATCCCCCGTTTACCGCAATCATAAACTATTAACCGGAACTCGAGTTTCTTCTTTTTAAATTCTATTTAGAGGCAATGTTTTAGTCACTTTTTTACTTTAAATTCCCGATAATTTTTAATTAAAAATCGATAAACTTGCGGGGAATTAGGGAATTACGGTGTATTTTAAGCACATTTTTTAGTAAAACGACTCACCCTTACAAACACGTCCTTATTATAATAATAATAATAATAAATAAGGATTTATTTGTATAAATAAACACACTACAAGCCCACAAAATTAGAAAGAATTTATTAGAATTATTTACTTATTTAAAATTAGATTTTTAATAAGAATTAATATATAAAATGCACCGATTTTATTAAGGTTAGTTTATGAATCTTAACATTAAAAAAATAATAGTAATAATGATAATGTTTAATTATAATTATTATTCAGTCAATCTGTTATACAGCGAGGTGAACATGCTGTGCTCCAGAACCCACAAATGAACACATGATTATCCTTCAAAATTCAACAGAGAAATCGAACCCCCCCCCGTTTCGACTTCATCTCCCTCAGTGTTGCTGTGTTTTTACCACCTTTTAAATTAACCACACACACATATATATACAGAGATAATAATACATTTAAAAACATTAAAGCCAAAATAAACAAGAAGCAATAGCCTCAAGCATTTGATTTCTTTTTTTTTTTACCATGAGTTACCACCGGTTTTTTCTATCAATACCACTAAGGGGACGTGTACGCAACACACGAACCGCTCTCTCGTGTTTTATACTGCTGTCACAAGGGGGTGGAGAAATAATAATTGGAAAAAAACACACAAATTCCGCTACTAAAACACTACAATAACGGGTCATGCACGTATTTGTATAGTTACGTAAAGGCTATGCATTCGTGCAAGTGGTAGGTACGAAAGCAGGAAAGGAGCAAACACAAGAGAGGAATAGGTGCATTTCTATTACTAAATCGGGATCGTACAAGTGCCAGGAAGAAACTTTGGAGATGGTCAATAACAATCAGAATCGACTACAAAACTAAAGCAACATAATACCATGCTTAACTAGCAATGACCCTCTAATTGATCGTGTGCAACATCTCGAGCCCCCAACACATTTACTGACTAAAAAAAAAAAAATAACAAGAAAATAATAATATAATAATCATATATATATATAACCACAATCACGCCGTTTATAGTACGATGCACGAATAATTTATGTCTAGAGTCACATTTTCTTTAATTCTTTATCGTTTTTCACAAAAAAAAAAAAAAAGAAAAACAAATTGCAACTTCCACTCTAGACACAGCAACAAAAGGAAATGAAGGGCCTATGTACCTCAAAGTCCTTTGGAGGATGGTTCGTGTCAGGCACCGAATTGGCATTAAAAAAGGAAGGAAATCCTTTTAGAGATTGTGCTGCAGATCAGTATGATCATGTATTTTGTCATAAATTTCAAAAAAATTATAATATCTTTTGGACCATCTCAAAAGTCCCTTCGCTTGCTACCGGCTCAAAAACTGTGAGACGTATTACATATATATATATATATTTACATTAATATATTTAGAATTAATTACACACCGCGTAGTTTTATCATTTAGAGTAACAAGGTTTGGAAGTGCATGCATAAGAAGAGTAGTAGTACATTCCAAAAAGTTTTATATGAATGCTAACAGTTAAGCTCCACTCGGAAGGAAAAAATCATAAGAATAATAATAATAACATTCCAAAAAGGCAGCGTGACAAAAAAAATAACTACACCAGCACAAAGGCAATGTATATATATACATATATATAAATTCAGCTGCTTAAAAAAAAAAGGAGGTTTCTGTAAAGAGCAGCTGGCTCTGAAAAAAATTGTATGGAAAAATAAAAGAATAATAATAATAATAATAATAATATATATTGTCACTTTTGTGTGACACGAAATGGACAAAGCAAGCCAGAGGAGATTTTTGAGAAGGTCCTTGCTGTGAAAAATTAGAATAAAAAATAAAAATAAATGCCACAACAGAAAAAAAAGAGGCTCACCACAAACCACAGACAACAGAGAGGTGCTTTTATATAAGTAACAGAGTCAAGAAGAAAAGGAGAAAAATAACAATAATAATAATAATAATAATAGTAACAATAATCATAATAATAATAATAATATATGTTTTTTTAAATTTAAAAAAAAAGCAATTTAATTCTTTAAAGATTCAAAACTTATCTACTTACACATTATACACACATGTATATATATATAAAACTATGTCTATTTATAAAAATAAAGGAAATTCCTTTAAAAAAAAAAAAAAAAAAAAAAGGAAAAAACATAGCTTTTGATGAAATCTTGCAAATAAAAACTGTTTTTTATCTTTACTTTAATTAAAAATAAATAAATAAATGAAAAGTCTTCGTGGCCAGCTGAAATGTAATGCTATTACTATATTTAGTACATTTACACACAGACAGACAAACACACAAAAAAAAAACCATCATCAAAAGAAAAAAAAAATGAAATTAAAACTGATTTATTACTTATACACCTAGAAATAATTATATTTCAATATAAGGAAGAATAAAAAAGACATTAAAACATTGGGAACAAAGTGTCTTCTGGCAGAAAATGGCTCCTCAATTACTCTGCTTTAACTGGAAAACTGCAATTCAGACAGACACTTGGATTTTGCCGAAAAAAAGAAAATAACTTGCTTTTTGACCGTTACCAGAAAACACTTTTAATGTTTTATTTTTTTCTTTCTCTTTCTGATCTGCAGCTCTAAAATTTCTCTCTGCTAATATATATTGCAGAATTAAAAAAAAAAATTAAAAAAAGTACAAATATATGATGGTGTAAGAAAGTAGAATATATATATTTATATAAAACAAAAAATATATAGTTTGTTTTGAGAGACAAGCTGTGCTCACCTTGCTGTTGGCAAACAGTAGGCCGACACCCTTCATGCACACCTGTAGTAGCCCCCCTTCCCCCGTTCTCATGTCCTGAACTGGGAACACTCCTCCCAGCTCCTTCCCTATAACAAAGTTCATACCCACTGTCCCATGATGTGAATTGATTGGACAACAACATGTCTCAGGTGCACCTCACAAATAACAATGAATTCCCACTCCATACAACTGAAAGCAACACAACAGTTGGCTTAGTGTGTTCTAAAACGGATATCCACCTGTTACGGTGGGGAAGGCGTATTTATAATTAAAGAGGCCATGGTCATGCAGCCGTGTGCAAACTAAGATACTTGAGGCTAGTGCGCGGACTCTTTGAGTGCACAAGGTATATATATATATATTAAAAAATAATCGTCATGCAGTCATAACATTAACCATGCAGTTTCTTAAGAGTTAGATTACACAAAATAAAAAAAAAACAAAAAAAATATATATATATATATTTGGTGAGCTATCATTTTCTATAATAAACTCATGCCCTTCTACACCAATAGACCTAATGTGTATTAATCAAACTCTCATGCTAATTTCCATTTATTAAAAGAAAAAAAAATTATTATAATATATTTTTACAGTTTGTTTTACATATATTCTACTACAAGCTACATTTGAAAATTTTTATATTATAAATTATTATAAATTATTATATGATTTTGAATACATTATATTATATTAAAATAAATATATTACATCCCAAAATATTCAATTTCTCATTGTACTCTTTGTCTTACATCACTAAAGTCAATAAACATCCAAGCTATCTCACATGATTATCTAATAATCACTTACTTACAGATTAAAAAAAAACAACACTACAGCCTTATTTAAATGAAAAAAAAACAAACAAGAAATGTTTTGACATTTGTTTTTTCTCAATTTTCCTATTAAATAATTAATTAATTAATTAATAAACAAACACATTAACTTCTATATTATCAAGGCTTATGAGAGAATAATAGTAAAAACAATTGCAAACTGACCGATACACACGTCTCCTTGAAGTCTGCAACTCATGATACTCCTGGAATCACATTAAACAGAACTACACATTTTTTTTTTAAATTATTAATCATGTGTGAGATAGCATTTTAACTACTTCCCATCTACTATCATATTTTTAATTATATAATGAAAAAAATAATTTAAATTACCTTTCGGTTAGGCCGCCTTTGGTTAGCGAAGAAGCGAAATATCGGTTACGTGTAAACTGCATACTTTAAATTGGTTTTTTTTTTTTTTTTAACAAAGTGTATCCGTGGCGTGCGTAAAATGTACGGCGACTGTTCTCTTTCCTGCGTGGTTGCTCCGAAACGTGCCGCTCGAGAATCGTTAAACGAACTTATCCTTTTGCCTCCGGAGTTAATTTAGCGTCGGGAACGGGAGAGGGTCGCCGACGGGCTCCTCCCGCCTCGGGGAGGAGGGCGGGACGTTCCGTGCCGTCCGCGCCGGAAACGGGCCGTCCGGAGTCGACTCATGCACCCCGCGCTCCGTTTCCGACGGTCGGCGGGACGCATGCAACACCGATCCACCAGCCCTCCATTCGGACGAAGCGGATAAAAAAGAAAGCAAGCAAGCGGAAGGAAAAAAATGCACACGGACAGAAGATACTTATTGAGATGTAACAAGAAGAGAAAGATATATATATATATAATATATATATAATTATAAACATTCATTTAAAATGTTAAAAAAGTTTAATAAATATGGACACCACAGTGCATATTACAACTCTTGTCAGCAAGAAGGGAGGCAAAAGGGTCTTCTGTATAAATGCATCATCACATAAATATATATATGTCCAATTAACTTTTAAGTTAATGCAAAAAAGCATGCTGTCTTAAATATCTTCAAATACAAATATTGAAATTTTAAATATAAATTAATTAATGTAATTGAATAATTTAAAACATGCAAAAGATACAATGCAGTTTTTTCAGAATAATTTTAAGTTTTTTCAGAATAATAATATAGAAAAATAAGAAAAAAAGTTACATGTATACACAAAAAGAACTAAGTTTTTATGTAAATCTTTAAACTTTTTTCATATTTTAAGAAAAAAAAAAAAAGGAAACATGTTAATTAATAAACATTATATATCAATAAAAATAATCAAAACATATCAATTCATGTAATATAAATACGTACATATTAATCATATATAAATGTATTAGATTATATAATTAATATGTACGCGCACAAGAATAATAATAAGAATAATAGCAATTATAATAATAAAAATATATAAATATAATAAATAAATTATTAAGAGAACACTACAAGGCTTGGCTATAACTGCATCGGTTTTCCCGTTTCCAGAGGATGACATTAATAAAAAATACAAGAATTAGAAGAAGAAGTAAAAAAAATTGTTGCTGTCAGTTGTTTTGAATTACTAACAGAATTTGTAAAAATCTATTTCGAATTCATGCATCAAGTAACATGAGTTGAAGACTTGTGGAGATCACATGAGACATGCAGCCAGCCTTATCAATTAATTTTAACTTCAATTATTAAATTCACAAATGTCAATTAAATGTAAAATAATAAATAAATAAATGAATAAATGACTACTCCAAATTTCAATTAATTTTAAAATAAATGCCGAAAAAATATTTAATTAATAATATATTTACTCTTTAATTATTCAAAATCTTTAACTGCAAAATTTAATTACTGTTAAGCTTTACTTTTTTTTTTTTTAGGCGTTAGAATTAACTCTTAGACTTAAGTTATTATAAAAGGAATGACAAATTAGATGTTAACTAAAGACTGTTCGTTTCTACGGTTCGATTCCGACGCAGAAATGAGTGCTACGAAATAAATTTAAAGGTCGTGGCATCCTGTAAGTTGAAGCCGCAGATGTTAAAGTGTATTTTGACAGCAAAAATGTTTACTGTAAACGATTAAGAACGTTCACATTTTATTTTGTAATCATTTTATAAAACCTATCTAGCTCTCTGCACATCTACATAGTTTCAGTTTTTTTACAAAGTAGTATCGTAATTAAAATATTTTAACTGTAGTAAACATTTGTGGTAAAACAATTAACGCAGCTAAAAATTAAAGCAGTCAATTTTTAATTTCAGAATATTAAATACAGGGTGTTCCCCCGATTGTCTCTAGTTTTAAACTGTTCGGTAAAATCCATTTGTTTGATTACGTGAATAAAATGTGTTCGAGAAATGTGTCAGTCGATATTCAAAATTTTGTGCGAATATGATCAAAAGGACCTCTGCCACCATACGGTCACCATACATAGCCAAAGTCCTATTTCTCGGTTCTCCCAACCGCCCGACACCATCTCCGAATCTTTTCTCTGTGGGTAATGTCGAGAATCCTGCACATGCTACAAAAATGCCAGACACGAAAGCCCGCATACAAGGACTGTGTATTCTGTCGACTACGCGACTCCTAATGTGTCGGCTCGGAAGTGAGCCCAAATCTTATAAAGACCAACATTGTGCAGTCGTGCCGGAAGCATAAATGGTAGTATACTGATTTAAATGTACAGTGGGTGATCGGTTAACGAACATAATCCGTTCCAAGACTTTGTTCGATTATAAACATTCATTTAAAATGTTAAAAAAGTTTAATAAATATGGACACCACAGTGCATATTACAACTCTTGTCAGCAAGAAGGGAGGCAAAAGGGTCTTCTGTATAAATGCATCATCACATAAATATATATATGTCCAATTAACTTTTAAGTTAATGCAAAAAAGCATGCTGTCTTAAATATCTTCAAATACAAATATTGAAATTTTAAATATAAATTAATTAATGTAATTGAATAATTTAAAACATGCAAAAGATACAATGCAGTTTTTTCAGAATAATTTTAAGTTTTTTCAGAATAATAATATAGAAAAATAAGAAAAAAAGTTACATGTATACACAAAAAGAACTAAGTTTTTATGTAAATCTTTAAACTTTTTTCATATTTTAAGAAAAAAAAAAAAAGGAAACATGTTAATTAATAAACATTATATATCAATAAAAATAATCAAAACATATCAATTCATGTAATATAAATACGTACATATTAATCATATATAAATGTATTAGATTATATAATTAATATGTACGCGCACAAGAATAATAATAAGAATAATAGCAATTATAATAATAAAAATATATAAATATAANGTTCAGTGAAGTGTTCGTTATCCGAACATGTGTTCGTTGTCCGATCATAAAAATCTTTCGCGAAAGTGTTCGTTATCCAATTTGTTCGTTAACCGATCACCCACTGTAGTAACTTTTTTGGGACACAATTTCAATTCCCATTGTCTACAATACCATACTCAAGTTTTCCCCCCAAAATTAATCTACAACACAAGGTACTTTTGTGGGGAACACCCTCTATATTTTGCAATGCTTAAAATTCTGTAATGAAAAATTCAATCTCAAACAAATGGAGTTGCAAGCATTTTCAGAAATAAATCTTTAATAATTGAAAAATATGAGCAAGGTGGTTTGCAAGTAAGACTTAGAAATAAGAATTGTTTGGAAATTATCTTTTTTACAATTGGAAACTTTCATTTTTGAATGTCCAAACTACTAAGTTTCCTTTAACAAACTATCAAAATTGAATAAACATTTTTCAAATGAATATTTAAATAAATGAGTTCATGAAATACACATTTATACCAGTCTTTAGTTAACATAAAATTAGAAAAATAATATATCATGAATAGAATATAATATTTATTCATTAAAATTCTTACCTGGCATCGCACCATTTCCTCTCTCTGCAGCTCTTTCCATTGCTTCTTTTATACAATAATATAAATCTTTACACTACAAGAAATTTTTAAATCTCTTTTTTTAATGTTTTCAAACCTTTCAAATTAAACTCTTTGAAATACATTACTTTTCGCGTATAATACTTCTGCAGTTGAGTCTGACCACCATTTCTCTTCCAGAAACACAGAACTTTGTTCTGAGGACTGAAAGTCATGTTGACCACTCTTTCGTACCACCATCTTTCCACGATCGCTCCATTTATGCTCCGGAGTATTATGCCATCGTCTCTGACCTAATAATTGGATAATGTTTACGAATAAAATTAGTATTTGGAATTTCTCTTATCTCAAGAAGTAATAATGGAACTTACTTCCATAAATAACATATCACCCGTAGCATCTGTACCAGAATGAACAGTGAAAGATTGACAGTGCATTTGTCTACTTCCTAAAGGCTTCAGATCAATATCGTTTCCATTCTATATTTTAAAATACATTTATGATTAAAATAAATTAGGTAGAAATTTATCAGTTAAATTGTTTCATGAACATTTCAAATAGTATCAAAATTGTTAAATGTCAAAGTTTATTCGAAATTTGACTTTTTAACCATTTATAAGGCCAATATATTTACAAATTCAAACATTTTAGCCATTATAAATTTTAAAAGAATCTAAATAATTTAAAGGTGAAACCTCATGGCCTACCAAATTATTTATTTGATCCAATAACTCGTTTACTTCTGCACTATATACTAAACTGATGTGACATTTGCCCAACAGTCGACAGGTTTTGCGACGAATTTCGGTTTTATTTACATTCATCATTACCATAAAGGCAACCATGTTGTATAGCATCGTAGACAGCAGTCTATCTTCATCGTGTTCTAATCTTTTTTTATCCATTTCAGACAATGATTGATACCTGTAATAAAAGATAATAGTTTTATGAGATCTAACAAACTACTCTAATGACAACCGTTATTATGACAACATTTAGTACCAAACGAAACAAAATGATGATTAAATCATGGTTTTATTTTGTTAAAAATTAATATTTATAAATTTTATTTATTGTGTAGAATTAAATTTTATTAAAAAAACAAGAAAGAAAGAACAGGCAAAATCATTTGGTGCTGTAAAAATATGCTGCCGCTGTCATCAATATCTCTGGTGATATGTTAATACGAGTAATGGATGGCTTCCGACACCACTTAGAAGAATGCGTGGTGCAGCACGGCTGTCATTTAATCAGAGTCATATTCAAACATTTATATAAATTACATTCCTGTAAGTACTGTTTAACAGAGAGGAATAAATAAAAAGCAGTTGTTCACTTATGGTGTGATTTTATAAATATGCTATGAAGGCTGACACATCCTGTATTTTTAATTTAAAGGTATCACACAGTAATATAACAAGAAAAACAAAAGGCAAGCACATAAATCATCTCACCTTTCCATCATTTCCGAAGGATCCTGGTCCATTCCGACCATATCCCTTTCTTGAGAAACTGCATCGAGAAATGCATCCTCCCAAAATTGTACTTGATCCCAAAGGCCAAGTCTCTCTTTCCCTTTAAGAATAAAAATATTTTAAAATTAAAAAATATACAAAATGATAATTTTATTTTTCTAAATTAAACATTTTTACCAATAAGACCTTCAAAAAGGTACGTCCTTCTGCATTCCGGCCCCGGATTGGAACTTGTATTAATCATGCTACCTCCGTGATAGCGAAAACCGGCACTCAGACTACTCTTGCTACTCCAGACGCTGGGTGTCCGTTTTTGTCGCGCGGCTAAAAACTTTAACGAAACATTTTAAAAATAAATAAATTTACCATTTTGAATTAAATTTTATATGATTATTTTGATCGAATTGAGTTAAGTAAAATAAATTTTATATTAATTCATTTAAATTTCAAATATACTTACATTTCCTGCTTCGATCTCACTGTCAGATACTGTAGAACGAAAAGAATTATGACTAATGCGAAGATTCCTATAATATGCAGGATTTGTCGTCACACTTCCCGTGTCGCTGGCATTACAACTCGGTACGGCAGCGTCGGAACTTTGACTCAATGCCGTTCCAGTTTCGGATACCTAAAATTATATGTAATTTTTGAATATTCTGACTGAAGTTATTTAAACTTTTATTCTGCCTTAAACATGTAATTATAAACTACAACTAACTAATGTATTTTATAAATTAATAAGTTTGTTTTTAGGATACTAAATATAAAATATACAGCTATATCTTATATTTTTAAACAAACAATAAATTATCACTAGACAAAAAAAATGATTACAGATTAAAATATAGAACAAAAGATAAGTAAATATATTATATTAATAAAAATAAACAGAAAAAAGGTCCACTTACTTCCGAATCGACGCTCGTTATCCTCGAGAATAGGATGTTGCGTTTGGCATTAATTATACTGCGAAACATGTCGGAGGCTTCTTCATGCTCAGAGCTTTCTGGAGATGGTGTAATTTGAACATCAGTATAGCCAGATTCGTGGTATCGCTGAGGGCTTAACTCTGATCCTAAAGAGTATCACAGTATAAAGGACAACAAACCTCAGTCTTCCTCTATATATGAACTGTACAAGGTAACATCTTCACTCGCAACTAAGGAACTCAATTTTTTTTTAAATCAAAACTATTAGACAAGTTTAGTTCGAGTTTTGAAATGGCTCGTAAAATTTTAACGATTCGAGCATACATTTTAATCTGCGGTTCTAAAATTGATTCTAAACTGCGAGGGCTATCGCATACTACAAAGATTAATTTTAATAAAAATATTGAAATGTAGATTCAGTTAAAAAAATGCCATAGAGTTAAGAACACATTGTTTATTCTTTGATCAAATTGACGAACTTTTATAGAAAAAATTTGAATCTATTTTAAAGTTTAATTGAAAAGTAGATGCAATGTAACAAAATTAGCAGATATTTTCCAACTATAAACAAAGAAATAAAATTTTAATACATCAAATTTCTATTCTTTGTGAAAAATATACATTCAATATTTGTTTATTTACTCCTCCATTTATAAGTAAATTATTGATCAGTTCTTATTGGAGAATAGCGACTACTGTACTTTAATTTTCCGAATCAACATTAAAACAGATTCAAGTTTTTAATAAAATATATATAGAATATCTGAAATCTATATTCAGACAGTAGTTTACAAATAAGATTAAAAAAAGTAACAATCACGAATGTCTAATAATAAAATAATAATTGAAAATTTAATTTTAATAAATTTAATATGAATATGAAATCAGCCAAAATGTAAAATTAGTAGAAATCATATTTAAAATTAATAATAAGTTTTGTTTTCTCTTAGAGGAATACTGAGATTAATAATCCATTTAAAATACTGTAGATTACACATTATTTTTAAGGTAAGTGAATTTTTTGTTCTTAATGCTTTACTTCTTAACATGTTAACCGCTATCCGACGCGCCGGAGGTTGTACTAATTCGGGCCACTCAGAGCCATCCGATCGCCCGACGTCGCTATAACCAATGTAGTTTCACTCAAGGCTAAATTATCCTGGCTTTGTAAGACATTATTTTACATCCTAGTGGTGGCGCACATCTATGAAGTTGGCTCTGACTGCCAGCAGTCTTATAGCTCCGAACGGCCCTAACTACTATGGCAGCTGGAGCGTCGTATGGCTCTGTGGTCACCAGTTCGTGTGAAATTACTCATTACAAACAGGGCCACATACAATAAAAGATTATCATTTATTCTCTATATGAATTATGGCGCGACTGTACAAGTTAAAACACGAGGTGTTACTACACACGTCTGCAAGGTCCAAAATCCAACTAGAATGTGTATGATGTCATAGGTCAGGTCAGGGGTTCCCCCTTGTGGCGGCTTTGGAATTTATCGCCAAAGCTGTCGCCACAGGCTCTGTAGGGTCCTAATTAGTACAACCGTCGGCGCATTGGATAGCGGTTAACGTGTTAAAATGCAAGCTCTTCCAAAATGAAATGCTACCATTTTAAATTATTGTAATTATATTAATTATAACCTGAGAGGTGTGTGATGTATGCCAATCTATAGAGTACCATCTCCTGCCTGTATTTAAAAATCATCATCATCTAATACTCCACAAAGTACTATAAATAAAAACAGTGACTCTTAAATACAGGAGTTTTGCATTTCACAGTTTGCAAAATCAAAATTGTGCCATGCCGCATTGTGGCGCAGGAAGAGTGACGACAAATATGCCATGTGGAGTATAGGAAAAATTTGAGTATCAGTTTGATACAAGGTACACATGTCAAGAAATTATAATGGGCAAATTTGGCTTTCCAATGCTCTAATGTATGATACAACATTCTCAGATAATAATTAACATAATTATAACTTTAAATGATAGCATTCTTCTTGGAAAACCCTGGGTACATATACTTACAAATAAACACACACATATATATATACATATGTTAAGAATTAATGTATAACATAAAATAAATTACATTGTTTCTAAATATGTGGTACATTCTTTACAATTAGAAATAATTTATTAAAACAAATATAAAAAAAAAATAATAATAATAATAATAGTAAAATAAACTATCACGTTACATCTCTGAAAAATCATTAATCAAATTATATTCAAATTATAATTTTATTCGGGTAAATGAATATACCAGAAAATAAATATAAGCAATTCTTCAAATATTTAACACATTAACTGTTATGTCAATTAAAAGTAACACAGCTGAGCCAAACAAAACATACATATGTTAAGAATGATCACATGATCAACAAATAGTAATGGTAGTTTAATGATACTCAATGAAAACACTTTGTAACAAATATAATATAAAAAAATGGGAACAAACTGCCTTAATGAAGTCAAAGAATTATAATAAAGGTGTAACGTTTTTTGACTAACATACAATCAGAGAATATAAACTTGACATTCGATAAGGTAATACATCGTATTATCAATCGTTGCCACAAACAAGAATATGAAGTATTATGGTACAAAGTAGAGATGTTGGAAGAAGTTTGTACCAGAGAAAATATTTCCATAACAGAAGAGTTATGAACTTTTCAAAGAAGCCTTACGTGCGATATAATTTAATTTAAATGTCGTATCGACAAATGCCCACAGCCCGAAGATGGCTCGTTTCTGCAAATGTGTAAAATTTGGCCATTGTAATTGTATTTAATTTTTGTTATTTTATTTAAATTATTCATTTTGGTTGTATATTTTACAATTTTTTAAAATTTTATTCGCTGTTTAATACTTAATTTAAACAGCGAATAAAATCACTTTCGCTACATAAATGGAAGTTTGGTATCTACAATGATGTTGTTTGGTCAAACTTGTTAACCAAAAATGTTAATGTCATTATTATACAAGGTCATGTTCGAAAATAATGAAACTAAATTTGTATCTTGCATTGCGGCAATGCAGTAATGTTCCTTTACATAACAGTCAATGGTGCAATCCTTCCTAAACATTTGGTGTAAGTTTTAACCTTATCATGTTGACGTAATGCGTATTATTGAAGATTTAGTGTATGTACGTTTCGAGCAGTGATTGTAGAATAATGGAGAAACATATCGAATGACAATGTTCGGTAAAATTTTATATAAAATTGAAAAAACACGAAACTGAAACTTATAATGCATTAAAAACTGTATATGGTGTGATGTTCTGTCAAGTGTTCATTGGCATAACATGTTTTCAGAATTTGTGAGTCAGAATCGGATGCTTTCGACTGTAAAGCTTAGTTCACACTGGGCGCGATTCACTAGCGAAAGCGAAAAACAGAGCAAATAACCCGTCAAACGAGTCATGTTTGACCGGCTATTCGCTCTGTTTTTCGCTTTCGCCAGCGAATCACGCTCAGTGTGAACTAAGCTTAAGCAATAATGTCAAATAGGCATGGATTGTCACTCTTCAAGACTGACAAATGACACTTAGAATTATCATTTTAACAGTTATAAGTCATCGTCAGAAGTCAAAACATCGTCATTTTGAAACCATTGAGATATCCAAAAAGACATACCCAACACTGTGCAACAATCAGCAAAAATGACTTCCAGAGATTCTACAAGGCATGAAAAAAATCACAAGACGAGTGTATTACGTCAGAAGGAAACTACTTTGAATAGTTTTAAAATGTAACAATTTTGAATAATTAATTTCTACTAAAATTATTCTCATTACTTTTCAATTATATCTCATATTTAAAACTTCATTTAAGAAGTTTTTCCCCATTTTTTTTTTTAATGATTGGCATTTCAAATAATAAAATAATTTTTAAATTAAAAACTAAATCTGAATTTTAGTTTGGTTTAATTAGCTGAACGTCATAAGAAATACTTCTCAATAATTTACAATAAATAATAATTAGAATATCATAAAATTATTTGGGAAAGATCATATTTGTTTTACTTGCCAAATAACTTTAGTTTGGTTATTAATTGATAAGAAAAAACTTATAACAATCAATTAAAATAACATCTTAGATCATGTGATACATCAGGTTTTCAGTAGTTCCAATTTTGAGGAAAAAACTAAACTTTATAATTGGCAGTTAATGTGTTCATATATACACATGGTGTTCCAAAACGAATATTACCATTTTAAATTACTGTGATTATGTTAATTATTATCTGAGAAACATTCTATATACACTAACCGATAGAGTTTTGTCTCCTATCCACATTTGAACGTTCTGTCGCATACTACTTCCAGGAATGTCAACAAAAATGTCAACTTTGCAACAGAGAATGCATTGTGCATAAGTCAGAATCACTCATCGTCATGCAACACAAGTAATCTGAGAGAGCTGTAAAATTTCAGTTGCCACAAAAGGAGTGTTGAAGGATACGTCATAGCTAGCATAGGAAGAATTTCAGTATCGGTCGAATGCTTGTCATGCAAGGCGCAAGAGTTAATAAACTGTAATGGGCAAATGTGAAACTTGGAGGGGTTTTCCGATGTTTTAATGTATGTTACAACATTCTCAGATAACAACATAATTGCATTAATTTAAAACGGTAGCATTTGTTTTGGAAGACCATATATACTGTACCTGAAGAAATAAATAAGTAGATGTAATAAATATCCTAAATTAATTGCAACTTTTCAATTTTAGAATAAAATTAAATTTTAGTGTATATTTTTATATGTTATTAATTGTGTATATTTTCTGCATTTTTATTAGGCATTTCCTTTCATACACATTGTTTTCTGTTTAAAACAAACAGCTAATTGAAAAGAAATTATAAATATATCATAAAAAATTTTTTTCCTAAAAGAATAGGAATAGAAATATGTCAATAGTGCTTCTTTGCGTAGATGTGTAGCACTACAAATTTGAAAAGTTATTGACATTTACTCTATAAAATAAAGCAGAACTTCTATCATTTCACCATAAATTTAATTTAATTTATTGAATCTATTTTTGCACAGCCTTCAATTCAGAGAAAGATTTTATGAAATTTCATTTTAAAAAATTTCTAAATAAAAATTTAAAAATTAATTAACTATTAGCTTTTTATTTTAAAGTTTTAAGTTAAAATTTATCATCAATACGTAAATAAGGCTTACTATAATGATGGTCGGTTGAATGGCCTCTCTCGTGTACGTCACGATCGCTACTGGACACGGAAGAACCTCTGTGAGGTACGTCAGACGGACTGCTATTTGTGCTACTTTTGCTAGATCCTATATAAATTCATGCTTTAATTTAATGTAATTTTAAATATAATTTTTTCAATAATTATCATTGCACAAACTAAATTCTCTGAGAACGAATCACATTTATGAACTGACTTCAGAAATTATTATTTATCTCAAAATCGAATACGCAGAAACCAAGTTAAAATATTTCAAATAATAATACAAAATATCCAATTGTTTAATTGAATTAAAACCACATTCTTTGATGTTTCTTAATAGAGTATTTTGCCATACCTAGAGATACTCCGGCATGTTCATCTTTTGTTGGATCGGCAAGATGTTTGTAAAGATTTTCTCCACTTCCAAAAGGACTACTTCCCTGAAAAGAGTTTTTCCATTCTTTTAAATATGTAAACAGAAGAAGAACAAAAGAAACAATTGAAAATAATTCCAACTTTCAAAAAATTGCATCAAAAAAATTAAAATAATCATTTGTACCCGGTAATAATTTTTACGTACCTGAGAAAGTGATGCCGTGGTAGCCGTCGCGGCATCGAGTTTTTGCTCATCGGACAGTTCCCGCGCCCAATAATGCGTGTGAGCTATTTCCAACACCTGTAACGTACTCGCCATGCCTCCGACGCCTTTGGTCGTGTAGGTGAGTTCTAAACCGGCGACTACGGCCGTCAGCATTTTCAGCATTCCTCTCCAGACGGCTTTACTTACACACTGACATAAATATAAACAAAATATTAATTTTATTCATTTCGTAACCAAATATCCACAAATTACGTTGCGTCAACCTTCTACGTACCACATCCTCGATGTGATCGTCTGGGCCTACTTTTCTCTCCAGTGTCTTGTTGAGCCTAGAAACGACTAAATTTCGATAACTTTCGTCCTCCATCAATTTTTTTACTCTGTTCAATTTCAGCCAGCCCACTCCTTCGCCGTCCAGAACGGCATTTAATACCTCCTTTAGAAACTGCTGATTCTCGCTAATTAAAAAATGAATTTTTTAAAAATTAACTAAAAAAAACCCTTTGATGAAGAACGCAAAAATTTATACGAATCTATAAGTGTTAATAAGTTAAGTAAAATAAGAAAATCATAGACTAATTTATCATAAAGTATCAGTCAAGTGAAAATTATGTTAAATATGTTATTGAACATGCAAGTTAGTATTGTTAAAACACCTGTGAGATGTACTGCGAGCTTCTATATTTTGTATTCTCTGCACTTCCTGCTGTTTCTTTTGTTGACTACTGCTATGTTTAATAAGTGATGTTTTCTCAACTAATCCTTTCCTCCCTAAGATTAATAATATTAGTACAAGAACAGTATTTCAACAAAAATAAATTCCAGAATTCTACAGAAATTAGAAAACATTAGTAAATTTAGGCAATTATATTCTCATTTAAATCATTAATCATTCATATGCAATGAATAAACGAGTATATCGACATATACTAAGGAGTTAAACTAAGTTTTACCTTTCGGAAATGGCCCAAAAGGTTGCTGTCTTTCTTTATTTCTTGTTGTTGTACTGGTCCTTCCGCCTGCTTGTTGAAAAGGTTACAATTTTAATAATTTTCCCATTATTGTCACGTAATGTCAATTGAAATATACATTCAAAATAAAATTATCAAAACTTTAAGGAAGTGAGGATAGTAATTTTAATAGAAAATATGAGAAAATATTAACATTTGTCTGTCAGCATTATTATTTTCCTTGAAATATTACTATAAGTACTTCAGATTTCAGATTGTCTTCTTTGGGTATACAATAATGAAACCTTACTATTTAAAATATTACCAATTCTTAAACTATTTGGCGTCACACAAAGCAATTTCAAGCATTTAATAGAAAATAAATAGAATCTTTAGTGTTTCTATTTAATTGACGTTCATGCAGGATGAAAACTTACTGAACAATCCTGATATCATGCTGGATGTCTGCGAAGCAATTCCGTTCAGCTCGCTACTCATGGTGGATATGAGAGATCCCGAACTCGATACGCCGTCTCTCGTGGCCACTTCGGACGACTCCTGAATGCGTCTCTCTCGTTCTCTACTGATAGGTTCGCCCAATACTTGCAGATTCTTTTCAAAGAAAATTACTGATTATTAAAAACAGAAAACTTGAAAAATGTAGTAGTAGAAATTTGTATTTATATTTTTTACTTCTAATTACATAATTGTAGAGAAGTGTGAGACTTAAGGCCTGTTTGTACTTCAGAGAATATAAAAGAGAAGGTGTTACTAGGACATATATCTGTTCTCTTTTGGTTAGAGAGAAAAGTCTTGAGAAGTTCTATTGTTATCTTCATTGGTAGCCCACGATCCTTCACGTCCCTCAATATGGAGACTGATAAAATTGAAATGATTAGGACTAGATCAGAGTTATCTTTCATGAATCACCATAATTAATTGGGCTTTTTTATGTTGAAATTGATAATTAGAAATTAAGTAATCTGATACTAGAGGCAGATGTTAGGCACCATCTTGGTTGGGTTTAGTATTATTACATTTGGCTTTGGAATGTTTACATACACACACACACACACACACACACAGTATTTTAAGTTAATCAAATCTGAATAGATATTATCTATACAGACCTATATATTTAAAATTTACCTAAAATATCAAAAATTTTTAAATTATCTTAAACTATTTTATAAGATTATAGTAGTTTCCATTCTCTCTTCTTCTCAAATTAATCAATCACACACACTTTTAATTTTTTCTGAATTTTATGACTCGGGTTTCACTTTCCCTACACTACTTTCAAAGCTTTATTTCAGTGTTTCTCAACCTCTAACGAATCGTCGCCCCCTTCAACATAGTATCACCCCTTCAATAAAACCGTTACATAGTATCGATCTCTTCACTACAAAATTCCGATGCCGAGGGACACGACTAATGCCAAATTCGTACTGCATTGAATAGACTAGTGACTAGTATAATGTTATTTGTTTAATTATTGTATGATATAACGAATAAAATATCTAATTATCCTTAATATAATGTTTTACTATATTGCCCAGAAAATTGTTTTTCGCCCCCCAAAATATAAATTGTTACTAATCGCCCCTCAACATGGAAAAACGCCCACATGGAGGCAATATCGCCCCCATTGAGAAACACTGCTTTATTTTAAACTGCAAACAGTGAAAGCATACTTGCAAATCTCTTTTATTCTTTTGAAGTATGAACACCTGTGGAAAGAGAATCATAGAAGAGAGAAGCAAGACATTCTCTTCTTTCCCATTCATATAAAGTACAAACTGGCCATTAGTTCATTCACTTTTTTCTATTCTTATGTTGCAATTTATTATTTTTAAAATTTTTCTTTAGGATCATAATCCATAGCCTGCCTATTGATTTAATCATCTAATTAGGCCATATTATTTTGCCATTATTTTTTTTCAAACATTTATTACATTATTATTTAGCAAATTGTTTTATTACTTACTTTTAATAAAGTCTTTCTACCGGCTTCTCTAGCGGGTTTAGTTGCTTCCAAAGCCGTCTTGCTCGCTTCGACCGCTGCCTTGCTTGCCTCTCGAGCAACTTCACGAGCTTCTCTGGCAACGGTTTCTAATAATGAAGTTTGGCTATTTTGTTGAGTGAGAGTATTGCTGCTCATGCTACTGGCTCTACTGAGAACGCTGCTGATGCTTATTGTACGAGTTGGAGTGGGTACGGGAGTCGCGCCGCTGGATGGGATGATTTTATCTAAAGAAGGCTCGGTCGTGAGAGAACTTCCAGAACGAAACCTAGATATCGTGGCATGCTGCGCGGGAGGCTCTCTTTCTTGAGTGCTTTCGACGTCGCTACCCAAACTCTCCACGGGACTACGTCCGGGAAGCGGAGGAAGTGGAGAGACAACGGATCGAATCGTCGAGGGTGTGAGCGTCGACGTTTCGCCTTCTTGCCCGCTAAATACATCAGCTTCGGCATCTCCATGTTCCTTAAAAGAAGAAATATTCATTTATAAAAATTCAGAAATTGCATGTTTGATTAATTTTAATCAAATCCTCAATATTACTTCACTAATAATAGAACATTTGTTTATATGCATAGTCTTTTCAAATTATATACTGCATTTCCTATAATAGTCATCCAGTGAGCAATTTTTTTCACTTTTGATGAGCAAGGAATTGGAGTAAAAAAATATTAATGCAAGAAAAGAAAAAGCACAATTCGAAAAGAGGCAAAATCTAGTTAAATCGGAATATCGTGATGAATATTGTATATAAAAATAATTTGAATAAAGTACTCAAATTACTCAATATTGCCGCAAAGCAGATATTTTGTCGGACAGATTTTCGTCCATTAAAAGCAGACCATATTGACCTTTTGAAAATTGTTTGAATAGGAGTAACATTCACAAAAGAATTCCATTCTACATCTTTTTCAAGAGCATTCTTCTCTTCAATTTAATTTTTATTCAATTTACTGTTAATCAATTCGAGAAGTATTCTTAGTTGATAAGTTTCATGCTCCTAAGATTGTCTATTATTCTACCTGTGACAATAGAGAATCTTCCAAAAAAAAATGTTACTATTTTAAATTACTATAATTATTTTTTTGTAAAAAAGGGCTGGCAGAAATTACAATTTAATAAAATATAAATTTCAATACAAATACTAGTTGTATCTTGCTTGCTTGCCATGTCCAATCACCTGGAACAACCATTCTTCACTGCAGAGATGACCTTTCTTTGTAGGCTACAGCTCTGCACAAATATGTAAAATAGTCTAAAATGTTTACAAAGAAATGTAGCCTACAAAGAAAGGTCATCTCTGCAGTGAAGAATGGTTGTTCCAGGTGATTGGACATGGCAAGCAAGCAAGATACAACTAGTATTTGTATTGAAATTTATATTTTATTAAATAAAAAAAATACTATAATTATGTTAATCATTACCCAAGAAACATGCAATGTATGTGCATTTGAACATCTTTTTGTATAATGCCTCTAGGAAGCAGCGTAAACAAAGATGGCAATCCTCCAAAAAAAAGAAGGCATTTTGTGTTCTGCAGTCTGCAAACTTGGACTAGATCTTCGTCGTTTTCGATGGATCACTTTGAAGTTGTCTGTGAAACTCGAAAACCATGTTTCATAATGACAACCGATTCCGATTCTGTGAACCGCAGAACAAAAAATACCTTCTATGTTGCAACTAAATCATGTGAAAACTAAGAAATAAAAGTAAGCTATTAAAATGTCTAATTATAAAAAGAAATACCTGCAATTCAGATCTGTATGGAGAAGGATGAAAGCCAGGTGTTTCAGTAGTGTTTTTAGTTTTGTTTATATCACCTGGATCACAGTTAAACGATGGACTACTGTATGAGAAAAACAATTATGAATATAAATGCAGAAATTGCAATAAAAGAATTTAAAATAATGATTATTAATTAAATATAATACCGATTGATTGTTTGTCTTGACCAATGCTCCAATGTAATCAGAAATACGTTAATGTTAAAAGGAGTTTAAGGAGTGAAATTGCGTATAATTTCAGAATAAACCTACATAAATAACTAAATGCTTTCAATATAACACACATTTACTGCTAAACACACCATAAATAAATATTTTACAGTTAAATTTCAGATTAAAACTTAGTAGATATTTGTGCGCAGTACCTACGGCGTCATTAGGTGTTTCTTTTTAAGCCAATCATTACAGTTGGGCGATTGTTAAGTTTTGTTAGGTAGAATGAAAAATAGATTTAGAAATTAATGCTATATTTTTATTTGTGTATAAAAAAAATTTTATTTAAAAGCAATTGGACACAGCCATTACATATTAGATGCATGTGGATCTTTAAATTTTATTCTGCAAGTAAATATTCTATTGTTTCCTTTCTTACTAATGTAACCTAGTACTAATGTAACTTGGTGTAAAATCGGCATTATATTTTACAAAAATATTACACTTGTGATTATAACGACGACTGTTTAATTAGGTGATCATTTTACCTTGAAAGTGATGATTGTGATGAAGAAGTGGAAAGTGAACCAGGAATAGAGAAGGCAGAATCACTGCTTGTAACACCAGTACCAGGTAGTTGTAATGTACTCGGCGGTTGAAATACTGCTCGGTGATCAAAAAGAACTTGGCTGTATCCTGTTTCTTCCATATTCATTCCTAAAAAGACATTTAAATATGTAAAGATTTACACCACGCCTTATTCTTTTATTTACATATATTGCATTACGTACAAATACTTAATGATATAAAATTCGATTTTTCTGAAAAGCAAACGAGACTAGTTTTCTAATAGAGTGAAGTAAAACAGAATTATTATTAAATTACTCTCTAATTCAGTAATTCAAAACATTTCAACTCTTGCCACACATTATTATTAAATATTTCGAGAATAAACAGGTCAATTGCAAAGGTATTTTCAGGGAAAGTCAAAATAATGAAATCTTGTTAATATTAATATCAAATTCTAACCTGCTATTAGTCCAACCGGAGAGAAATCCTATTTTTTTCAATATTTCGTCATACATTTTGCAAATTTGTCTGATGCTTCTGTTAGTGTCGAAATTGCGTGAAAAATTTTTTGATTTCTTTTATTTGGGAGGAAATTCCTATCATGCGAGCACTCGTGTAAACCATTTTTTCTGGTTTATTTAGCATTTAACAGTCGCTAATGATCGCCGTAGTCAATCCACAGTTAAACATTAATATCCAATTATAAATTATTTATATTAAATTACTCGGTGTAAAAGTATGACTATATCTAAATTAATTGCTCTGGAAGTGAAGATTGAGTGGAGGTCTGGGTAGAATCATTGGAAATGCTTCTGCACGGTGAGTGAAAGTTATGGATTAAAGTCCCACTCCGGGACGATTCTTTTCTTTCGGAAATTAAAAGTTAATTTATTATAATTATTAAAGTTATCACAAGATATTGACCTAACTGCCTACCTCTAGTCAAATAAATTAGCCTTATTACAGATCAATAATATGACAAACTGTTTTACATTAAAAAATTCTCAACCGCATTGAAGTGAATCTGCGGAAATGGAGACCACGTAAATGGAAGGGTCACCGTACATTCCTGTATTATAATTATTACAAACAGATTTTATCTATCAAATATAAATATTAAAACTAACTTTGATTGTAAATTTCCATTCCATTTTGTCCAAATCATGTTTGATCTTATATGAAAAATAATTATATTAATTTTAAACACATCCCAACTATCTTTCAGATTCCTAACAAATGCAAAGGATAATTATGATTTAAAAAAAATACCATAATGCGATGGCAGATTTAAAAATAACTTCATATACGTAAGATCTAAGAACATAGTTTAAAGGTTGGAAGAATATAATTACAACATTGCCAATAATAAAGCAGCGACGACTCTAGCCCGGTATAAGAAAACACCCAGAGTGTTGGTTCAATGTGACGCCGAGTTAATTAGGTAAACACTAGCTACCGATAAACTTAGAACACTAGAAATGTGGGAAATAAATAAGAACTCCTGTCAGGAGAAATGTATAAGTAGAAAAGATGTAGTAATGATTTCTTCCATTTGTAAATCACTCGTAGAAAACTGTTGTGTGACGATATGATATAACAACGTAGTTATGCAGAGCCTAAACATTAGTCAATATTATATTATTTTGTTTTCTATGATATAATTTGAGATGTTGGGGGTTTAAACATTTAATTCTAAATCATTTTTAACATTGAAGAACTAGTGACGTATAAAAGAATGAATTTGAAAAAGATTTTCAACTTACATGGACAAAAAAGTCTTCTATGCCGGCCCCCTGAACAAGCCCAAAAACGTCTGTAATTTTTGTTTTGCAACAATTTTGGTACCAGAAACATATGAAAGGACAGTTTGCATTCAATTTTTGATTTTATATGTTAACAATAATTAAATTTTTATCAATATTGCTTCCATAAATAAACTGTATTTAATAATTTTACTTTAATAGCATCTTATTTTTATCTATATTTATATTTCACAAAGAAATTGTATAATGTAAATCACGATCATCTTATTTGCTAACAATTCTATTTAAATTGTATAATTTAAAAATCAAATTTTTAAACACTTTTTCCTCATATTCTAACGTATCTAGAACATCATTTGTATTTTTGAATGATTCAAAAAACTTTTCGTCGCTCGTTTGTAGAATACAGTAGAACCTCGATTATCCGCCCTAATTGGGGACTGGGGTTGGTCGGATAATTGAAAAGTCGGATAACCGAAAAGTATGAAAAAATCCATTACAGTAGAGCCTCGATTATCCGACCCAATTGGGGACTGGGGTTGGTCGGATAATTGAAAAGTCGGATAACCGAAAAGTATGAAAAAATCCATTATTAGTGTAGTATATTATTATATCCCATGTAATTAGTATATCGCTATTAACCTATTTTGCGTTGAATTTTCATCAATGTTAAGCTTAACAAAAATTTTTTAAAATAATAATCGTCGCTATTGTATCGTTAAAAATTAGAAAATTAAGCTTTGTTTAAATACTGGCTCCCTTTCATGGTCGAATGAGTGTTGCCAGCTAAAACACATAAAAATAATGTTAAAGTAGCCGAGACATAGCCAAATATTGTAGCGCCACATCACTAGTGGACATTTGAAATTTGCGACTAGGACGGTCGGTTAACCGAGGGGTCGGTTGATCGGGGGGGGGCGGATAATCGAGGTTCTACTGTAATGTTCACGGACCAAAACTTGTTTGTTTTTAAACTGATTATTACTACAGACTTTTATTAAAAATTTGTGATTTCAAAATAAATTTACGATTTAAAACTTTCGGTCTTTACAGTAGATGATATAAAAAGTCATATTTTCAATTTTCCTGTTATGAAAAAGTATTTGTTTCCTTCAAAATTAAATGTTATATTTTAGAAACTTTTCATTTTTCAAAACAGGAAGTATAATAAATGATAAAGTTCTAATAATAATTATACAGTATTTATAAGATATGATCTGTGCTAAATTAAAATGTATTATACATAAGAAATTACAATTTTATTTTATATTTACTCAGTTTATCAAGCAATGAAATTTCTTAGTAGTAATAAATCTTGTCTACGTAAGACGTTTAAACTCGAGTATGCCTTTTACGACCATTTTAAGTTTGTTGAAATACACAATATCTGTCAAGTTTCTCAGAATCTATATTTTATATTAATAGTTAATGCTCTAATAATAGCAATAATAATTTATAATTAAATTACTGTATTTATGTTAATTATTATCTGAGAAGTATTCAATGAGAATAACCGTCCAAGTTTTGTCTCCCATCCACATTTAGATTGTCTACTACCTCTAGGAAGAGCCATAAACCAAAATGGCAACTCCACAAGGAGAAAGTGTCTTGTTTCCACAGTTTACAAATAAGAATTGCTTGTCATCATGCAACCTGAGTAATCTGTGAGAGCCATAGAATTCACAGGAGTGATGACAGATATACTGTAGCAAGTGGAGAAAGAATTTGAGTGTCGAATAAATCTTCCGTGTGACAGTAAGTGTACGTGTGGAAAATTGTAGTGGACAATGTAAAGCTCAGATCGTTTTCTGATGTTTAATGTATGTTATGACATTCTAGAATAATAATTAACATAATTACGATAACATAAAATGGTAGCATTCTTTTTGAAGATCCAGTATATATATTTTACAGATATTTAATTTTGTTAAGAACTTTATTTTGTTTAGCTAGCATCATTAATTTTGGAACCACAAAGGCTAAAACTTAAAATTTTTTTAGTTTTAGAGCCTAATAAACTATTCAAATCACCTCATTCATTTACTTAATTGAAAGTTAAAGATCCTAACAGGCAGTCTCCACGTCGTTTATCTTGTTCCATATTTGTTAAAAGCATAAATGCATAAATCCAGACCATATGCCATTTGTTTGTCCAAGTTTTATTTGTTTACTAATCATCACAAATTATTGTCTTTTGTCGCTCATTCAATTACATGCACTAATCTTCACACAATCATCATATTGTTCGTCTGTCATTACATCGATGATTTTTTATTAGCCCACAGAACACATTAATTACCATTCTCGTAATTTAGAATGTACTAGAAGTCAAAATCATTGATTTAAATATAATTCCATACCTAAAATACGTGATTATCTGAACTACCTAATCCCATTTCTTAAATTGTCTTTATCTTACTTTATTTATAATAAGTTGATACCTGTGAAATCGCCACTTATGTCGCTATTAACCATGTCTGACACAAAGTCACTCAGGGAAGAATAAGATGAACTGGTGCTGCCAGCTCCTTCACTGTCACTTCCACTTTCATCTACATTAAAATATTAAAAGTCAGAATTAATTAATATATAATGAAACATTCTTTGTTAACATCTAACTTAATACAACTTATACAGCTAACTGTCACATTAATGTTACGTGTAATAAAAATACAAGTATCTCTTGATTGACATGATTAATTAATCCCTCGGTGTTACTATACATACATCAAAATCATGTTAATCGAATATAACAAACAATGCTAAAATTATAATTTGTCACAATTAATTACTACACTGTTCCGCTTGACGTATCCAACTTGATTTTCCTGTAAAAATTAACAGTTAAAGATATAAGTTCAATAAAAAATCACGTCTACATGTGTGCTCCAGCAGTCCCGGTGACATTATCAAGGCGGTAGGCAATTTCCTGCCATGTACGCTGCAGCATGACCTGTCTCACAGTGGCAATGGCTGTGATGATGCACTCCTAAAAATCCTGAAGGTCTCTGACCGAAGTTGCATAAACCATATCTTTCACAAAATCCCACAGAAAGAAATCTAAGGGAACCAGATCAGGCGATTTTGACAACCATGCTATTGGACATATTAGACCACGACCTATGCTTGTGACAAAGCCATGACTGGACAATAATACTCACAACTCTTCTATGAAACTTGCAGTACAAGAAAAAAATCTCTCTAAAACTTAATGAACATTTCCATCAGATACCACTTGTTGCTTTTATATATCTTAAACCATTCATTTTTTTATGGCAAATTTAAATTCGGTATGGAGCAATGGTGCATGGAAGGAATAATGACATTCTCTTAGTCAGAAAACTATCTTCAACACTTGCATAGTAAATTAAAGGCTTGTTAATTAAAACTCTTCCTGCATATATTAAGGGATTTCCGTAATTATTTTCTAGGCATTAATCAGATCCAGCATTAAGCAAAACCACATTAACCTGTACTTAAAATCTTACAAGAAAAATTTTTTATGGTGAGGAATTAACAAATCGACAGGATATAAGAAATGAAATGTAACATCACAAACACTTAACCCTTTATTATATTAAGAACAATTCAAATTAAAATGAAATTTGTGTCATCGGCGTCCAAGTTTCCGTCAATAAAATGCAGATATTACACTTTTACAATGAGAACATCTCAGCAAGCACACAATTGCTTGTTAAGATATAATACATTACGTGAAAAATTAAGTCAAATTAAATTGCAGTATAAAACATGCATAACTGTCAAATAAAACACAGTAAAAAACAAATAACGTGACATTAAGAACAGGATTTATCTGTCAAAACAAAAAAAAAAAGAAATATATTATTTAAAAATATAAGATAACGGTAAGGACAACTATTTCACAAATGAATTCTATATTACCATTCCGATTAACTTCCACAAAAATAATTTTTTTTTTTTTATCTCTAATTTTTAAAGATAATCTTTATATATAATTTTTGGGAATTAAATTAAATAGTAAGTAGATTTCATCAACAAAATACCATTATCTGATATTTATCCTTCTATTAGTTAACTATTCTTGCCCTTGCAGCAAAAGTCAAGCTAGACTCGACAACATGCTATTTTTCCATCATGAAATGCCAATGCAAGTACATTGTGACGTTTTGGCACAATGCAATTGTCGGAATCTGCTGTAACATAAATCGACCTTTACCGATTAACTTACGATAACCAAAATACGAGGGCAAGTCAAAAATTATCCATATTTTGCCTGTAGAATTTATTGTAATCAACCTTCAGCAAGTAAAATATATCATTTCTTGACATAATCAATGCTTTTCAATACGCTTGTCCATCTGTCCACAAGTTTTCCTACTCCCTCATTAGAAAATGTTTTTGGCCGAGCTGCGAACCACGAATGCGCCGCTGTCTTAACATCGTTGTCTAGATGTGAATCTTCGTCCTTGTAGAACTTCTTTTAGGGGACCGAGCAGGTGATAGTCCAATGGGGCAAGGTCAGGAGCATAGGGAGAATGCTCTAGCACCTCAAAACAAAGTTTTTGGAGTGCATCGACAGTGTGGGATAGCCCGCAAGTGGCTACAATTATTATTTATTATTACTTCATCTAATTATTATTTAATTATTACTTCATCTAATACTCAATGGAAGTATTTACAAAACACAAAATTCTTATTCAGATGTTATTTCTTTGGAAATTCTTATCTAAAAATAAGATAATAAATGATGTTAATGCTTGAAATCTCTCTAAAATTTTTCTAAACTTAAAATTAATGAATTTCATTGATTATAAAATAGCAAAGGTCAAAATCAAACATCTAAAAATACCAAAACAAGTGATGCTACTACCACCTGCCGTCAAAAAATTCAAGCCATTAAATATCAGAAAAAATCAATTTCAATGCTATTTTGTAGTAAGAAACGTACGATTACAAATATATTACATTTGGATTAAGAAAACATTTATTTTATCTTCTCTTTGTCTATTATCTTCTATATATTATAAATGACAGTTAGTGTTTACGACTTTTAAAGACTGCTTGGACTTAAATTTTAAAATAAAACTAAATGAGCAGTTATTTTATTGCGATGTCGTCGTGATGTCGGCTGCAATTTTTATTTAAATTCTGTATCTGATCCGGATTTAGTGACGTCTTGCCCCTGTACCTCATACTTCTCCTGATAACAATCGAGTAATGCTAGTCATATATCTAACCCCATTCTCGAACAAATTTTCAACCGAAATCAGGTGACTTCCGGTCCACGCTGGAAGTTCGTGTATTGTTAATCGGGATCTCCAGCCGCTAAGCTTTCATTTATCTGTGCAAATTTTAAAATTTTAAACTGTATCAAATGTTACAATTCTATAAGAAATTTTTTTTAATTTATTATCTAAACACTTGAAATTCTGTCATGCTCGATGACAGAACACTTTTTATGAAAAAGTAAAGATTGAAGAATTGAGAATAGAGATTTCAAAAAATTCAAGAAGAGTTGCTAAATGCATTATAGACAAAAATAATTTACACTTCACACCGGGAATGTTACAGAAGAGAAACCACACTGAAACGGCATTAAAATCGCACATTTTAATAAAAATTGCAAGTACTTTCAATGTATCATATTACAGTCGTCATCGGGCAGAAAAAACTGAATGCGATTTTTAAACTTAAGAATAGAACAGAACATACAACAGTCTTTATTTAAATGTATAAAGGCACTCGACTGAATTACCAAATCTTCATAAAAAATAATAATGATGCATTAGACTTTATTACATGATAATGTTAAAAAATTTGATTTTACTGCCTGATGACGATGACTGTAATACATTAAAAATACTTGCAATTTTTATTGAAATATGTGATTTCAATGCTGTTTATCTTCTATAAATGTTACTAAAATTTGAAAGTTTCAATTTTTTGTCTTAATGTAACAGTTTTAACTTTATTTTAAATTATAAAACATTCCGACATATTAATGGAAATTTTATTAATTCAAAATTTAAAAGACAGAATGGATCCTTCTGTTATATTACTATTTTTATTGCTTTTCTTCCCGAGTTTTGGAGACAAATTCATTTATTACAGTAATAAAAGTAGAAACTGTACATTATTCATTAAATTACATAAAAATCTAGTCTACCTGTAGTTAAATCATCATTTTGAGTAGCAGTTGTAAGGGCATTGCCGAGTGAACTGTTTTCATTCCAAACATTAAATCGCAATGGTTCTAACTGATTAGTATACCATTTTGCTTTGTCTCCAACGAGCGTTGGATCGAATACACCTAAAAGTTCAAAAATACGTCAATTATGTGAAAATAAAATAAATAAATAATTGAATCTTAATTCTTACCAGTATGAACTCTTTGAAATGATAAATTTGTAGGACAGAGAGACCATTCTGCAAAAAATTCTACAGCCTACATTTAAAAATATTAGTTCGTTAATTTTTTGCAATTCAAATTTGTCGATATCATATTTTTTAAACAATTCTCTTATTAATTTATTGTTGTTTATAAAGACGTTAAACCCGTTCGAAATTTACCGACGTACCTGTGTTCGTACAAATTTACTGAGAAAATAAGACGCTTTTGGCCGTGATTGAAGGAAACTGTTAATTTGAAAAGCAACAACTGGTCTCGGATAAAGCCGAAGTGTCCGCGTGTGTTCCGTAAAATTTGCAAGCAAATTTGGAGAATTAAAAAATCGCACCATAGCAATTCGTGTTGCTATATCAACAGAATCCACATCATTGCCATAAATTAGAGGATTAAATCCAGTTGTCAGCGGTGGCGGCGGAGGCTCTTGGGCGACAAGCCGATTTACCGCTCCAGGTTGAATTTTATCAAGATTTTTGATTGGCTGCGGGCTCATACTCATCGACGCTAACGCCTGAAATTTACGGATTGAAAGTAAACGTTTCTCAGAATTATATTAAATCAATGCATTTCGCATTTTTGAATTTCAAATCGAAATAATTAAAACTTTACTTGTTTCAAATGATTCTGAAGAATTGTGGCTTCTGGTTCGGGTAACGGAGGCAAGTCTTCTATACCAGTTGGCTTAACAATCTGGAAGAGTTTATTAATGAAGTTTTATTATAAAAATTACAAATATTAAAATGAAATTTATAAAACCTCTAAATAGGGCAAAATTATTTTACCTTATTAGAATCCAAATCTACTAGCCAAACATCATCGGGAAGTTTAAAGTTACGTTTAAACATCAAAAAACTTGCGGGAATGCCAATTATATATGGGGTAGGTGCAAGCAATAACTGAAAACGATTTATATTTATTTAAAATAAATATTAATAATGAATTTTATAATTAAAAAAAAAATAGCATTAATTAACTATCAAGTGAAGAAATCGGGAAAATAAGGGACCTAAGTCAAAGAAAATTTCATGACAATACAATAATATACTCTTTTTAAAGTAATTTTAAATATGTGGCATGAGAATAATTTTAAAAAGCATCTTTGTCTTGTTCAGAGTGGATGGCTGAACTGGAGAAAGACGAGTGGGGTGCTGTGTAATAAGAAAATAAGTTGCAAAATGAAAATAAGATTATACAGAACAGTGGTATGACCTGCGATGATGTACAGCACAGTGCTGAGACGTGGGCAATTACAAGAACCCAGGAAAAGAAGATAGAGACAGCAGAGATGAGAATGCTGAGATGGATGTGTGATGTGATGAAGAAGGACAAGAATTAGGAATGATTGCATAAGAGGAACAGTTAAGGTGAGTCCTATAAGAAATAAAATGCAGGAAAGTAAATTAAGATGATTAGAACATGTAGAAAAAAGAAGTGAAAACTGTGTTGGAAAGAGGATTGAGAAGTTGGGAGTGACAGGGAGGAGGAAGAAAGGAAGATCGAAGCTGAGATGGAGAGACAAGGTGGCAGAGGATTTGGGAGGAGAGAGGATGCCCTGGATAGAGAAAAGTGGAGAAGACAGATTAAAGATGGGAATGCTGACATCATATAAGCATGGGAAAAAGCAAAGACAAAGATGATGTATGGCTTGTACGTCTATCTCATCTTAACCACCTGTATTCATTTGTGTCTTCTTCAGGATCCACATTTTCTTCTTCCATTTCACTAAGTATATCCCCAATAATATCAAGATAAAATTGTCAATTAATAGATGAAATATAACGCAGAAGTTTAAATCCTATATCTTCCTCATTTAGCTTTACTGGAACATTATAGTTTTGTTTTAGGTTTCTTAGTTATTAGTAGCTGATTCTTGCAAACTTCCCTTTTTCCAATGCTCACTTCTTTAAACAGACCAATTAGAGTAAGTTTAACGAATATGAAACTTTGGTGTTGGGAATCAAACTAAAAGCATCATACCTGGCTGAATCCGATTGGTTGTTTGTCCATAGTGACGTTTATTTTATTCTACAGTCACATCCTCAAATGTAAAAAACTTATTCATTCATCATCACAATTTAAAAAGGATATTTGACTTTTGCACCATATCAAACCATTCCTCTGGACAAAATACTTGCTTAAATAACTTATTTTTGTTTGTTTCTCAATAGAAGTTTGTATCTGACTCCATAAAGGTGTGACCTCGTATAAAAAGTCTATTCTCTGTTGTCTTATATACTTTTTCTCATTCTAGTTGCAACTACAATGCGATTACAATCCAGTTTTTATTTTGTCCACCATCAACTGTCTATCTGTAAAGACAAGAAGATAACATGATAAAGACAATCTAGTCATCGTGTATTTAAAAGTACACTTGGTATTTCTATGCTTCCTCTTTTACAACAGGTTCAGTCAACGAACATGCAACCTTTCCGGTAACACAATTGTGGATACTGACATTTTAAGTCAACAGTTGTCGAAGATAAAAAGCTAGACCAACAGTCAATGACAGTGTTGGTAACACTTTTGTAGATCAGAACAAATGATATTTGTTTTATTTTCTTAATTATTCTTTATCTCTTGTTGCGTAGCTTCTGTCTGTATTTGGTTTGCAAACTTCTAACTGCAGCCACACCTTTTATTGTACTTTTACAATATTCAGTAAATTGCATGTGTGACAAAAGTCACTCCTTAGCAATTTGCAATTTGAACTCTTACTTTCAGAGTTAAATATCATTCTGTAACAGTCTTCTTTCACAGGTTCAATATTTTATCACACAACCATTTGGTGTAATGATCTTTGTAAAGACATGCTACATTCAAGTCACAGTTTAAATAAAGTCTGTTCAGAATTCTGTCTGTATAATGGCTAACATATTTTGGTATGCGGATACGATGGACTGATCTCACTAAATCCGCCAAAACTTTGTTTTTCAGTCATCTTTTCTGTGTTCGCCTTCCTTCTAAAGTTTGCTTTGCCGAAGGTTTCACATACTTGAGGTATACAAACCTCATATTTGAATATCAATTCTATTTACTTTGAATTAATATATTATTGTGATTCTTGAACTTTGTTTTTATTCTTATAATTTATTTCCTTTTAAATTATCTTTATTGTTGAAAATAAATAGATATTTTGTTTCTTAAATGTTTCTAAGTCCCAAAATGAACTGAATATTCTTTGTTGTGTACCTTTAAGTCATTTTCTACACATCTTGTAATTACAAGGTTCTCTCTAGTCAATCTTGCTTTGTTGTACTGACTCTTTAAATTTATGTAAGAATATTCTAAGCTTCATTGCATAGCTTCTTCCTTTTTTTTAAAAACATGAACTATATAAAATGACAGGTACTTAATTCCAAGAGAAATTTTTTGTTTATTACACAACAGTAACAATAGCATTGTAATCTGACTGACTTCCAACCCAGGAAAGAGCATTTTATAATGGGGTAATAAAACACTTTGTGGTTTGTTTACTTTAGAAGTGGGTGTGACATCCCACTTGCCTGGCACCCTCCTAAGAGGATAATAAAGTTTTACTACCCTGACCTTGAAAGATAACCTATAAATCTTCGATTATGAACAAACCTGATGACATCTATGAAACTTGAGGTAATTCATAGCAAGTGGAATTGTGTGTGTTTATTTTTCTGTATTTTTGGATCAAATTACATTATTTTAAAACGTTAAAAACACAATTTCTTTAATCCGTGAGTATTTTATACATTGTTAGAAAGAAGACACAGTGCAGAAATTGAAGATATTATTGTAGTTTCTCATGCAATGCCTGTAATTTCATAATTTTAGAAAAAAACTGCTGTCTGTAAGATGCCATGCAACCTATGTCCAATTCACACATCCACTCCAGGGCTAAAAAATATACAAATAACAATACACAGAAGACAAAAAAAATTAGTATTTTTAAGTGAATTTTTGAAATTTTCTGTAGTTCATGTCATAGCAGTTGAAAACACTGATTCAAACTGATAAAGAGCATTTATTTTTATGCCTTTATTTCAGTGAAAACCAATTAAAATCTTTATTTAGAAATAAATTATTTGAAAACAACAAAAACTAAGACATCATAATTTTATATATACAGTAGAGCATCGATTATCCGAATCAATTGGGGACCGGGGTTGTTCGGAAAATCGATTTTTCGGATAACCAATTATGTACAAAAATTACATCCCACATTGAAATTCATTCAAATCCTGGCACCTCCTTAAGGCTGCTATACACCATGGGTTAATCCTCAAAGGAGTAACCATGCATGCCTGATTTTGAGTCATTCCTAGATGTGTAGGGGGGAAAATTTAACAGTTTCGGCAAACTGTACCGACCACCCGAGTAGAATCGGCCATATTCTTCAGGTTAATTCTCAAAGGAGTAATCATGCATGCCTGACCTTTATAATTTTTGGTAGTTTATGGGGGACAATTTAACAGCTTCGGCGACCTGTATCGACCACCCGAGTAGAATTGAAAAACCATTTGATTTTCCTGGCACAGTGTCAGATTGCGTAGGCCGACCTAAACGTGTGTGAGAACAATGTCTCGTGAATGTTTGGAAGAATTATTTTCTATAACCTTATTAACTTTTATTATTTACAACCTAAAAAATTAATTTTTCAGGTTATAAATTATTTTC
>NW_019384828.1:285596-305363 GCF_000671375.1 Centruroides sculpturatus
GAACGCACCCAAAAACTGTTACCAGTTGATGATGCTCATGCTGAGATCATCATATAGGATGAATAATCCTCAGGTAAAATATTTACTTAAATAATAAATAAGTATTTTACCTATGAAAAAAATGAATAATAAATCCGATTTAAATAAGGATTTAACATGTTTTTTTTTAATTTTTGGAACCTAACCTCCCTTTTCGCACTAGTTCTTTGTTTCGTATAACACGGATTCACATAACACAGCAATTTTTTGGAACGTAACTCCCGTGTTATACGGGGGTTACCTGTACTTCAGAATGGTTTTAAATATTTCATGAGATAATTTTCAAACTAACATTTTTTAAATTTCAAGGTAATATATAATAAAATCAGTTGATAAAAATTGATTTAGCAAAGCAAAATAAACTCTCTTATATCTAAACTTAGATTAGACGAATCCAATTGTTCTTTTAACCTGATGCAGACCTCAACTGAGGCTGAAAACATTTGTTTTACGAATGGTTAAGAAGTACCAGACAATAAAGGTAAACGAGTGAGTACAAGATCTTTTGCATTATTATGCTTTAGTTAAATAAACAATGACATGTAGAAGATGGATTATTTTCAAGCTAGAATTAAGTTAATTATAAATTAATCAGACCATGTAATTTGCCTAAAGGTAAGTAATTAAGCTGCCAACTTTATAAGTAACTTAATTATAGCTGAATTTTAGAGTTGTCTGGCTGTCAAAAATATTCTAAATAATTTAAGTAAATAAATCTGTTTATTAAAAATCGGTCTTACTGTATAATTAAATGGCATCAGTTACCTGCTTTGACGAGAGCCGCCTATTCTTCTTGTCGACGTACGTTCATTGGATGCATCTATGAGTTTTCTAAGGATGAAAAGACATTCACGAAACGTAGAAAAAAAAGGATGATGACTAATTATGCATAAAGATGTTAATGAATGACTTTTGACTTTTTGTCTTTTATGTGCTCTTGGAGATGGAGACTTTGAGTCTTGATCGGAATCATTTAAATATAATTGTCTAGGAACCTGTTCGCTAAAGGCTGAATCAGAGCTTTTGTTATCCTGAGAATAAGGTAAATCGGATTCTCGCAATTTCCCTCCGACTCCTCCTTTCCTGAGAGATCTTTCGTACGATTTTTCCTTAGACTGAGATAACTTATCTATCGGCCTATAAAAATTAACGCATATGCCATACCGAACTCTACTAGTATCTTTCTCTGTTAATGCAAACACAAATGAATTTGATTCTCTAAGACTTATCCTTTTTGGACCCATACTGATGCAACCTTCTGGTTGACAGAAGAAGATTACATCAGGTGGAAGAGGAAAGTCTTTATGATCTTCAGATGGATACACTCTGAGTAACTCAGGAGTCTGTACGACATGGTTCCTACTGGGTTGACGAGCACCCGCAATCACTATGTAATCCAATAAACGTGGACAAAAATATTTCTTTAATACATCCATTTTTTTGAATTATTATTATTATTATTATTATTATTATTGTATTATTATTATTTTTATTATTATTTAAATATCCATTTCAAATAAGAGAAATGGAATCCATAATTTAACCAACATGGGTTATTAATTGCTAATATAAAAAGTTATCTGCATACATCGTAAATTGGTTTGTTGTGGACTCGCAATTGAAAAAATTGCATTTGCCAATAAAAAATATTTGCTTGCAAGAAGTCCATCCTGTTTTGTTTCATTGCTGAAAAAGAAAAAAAAAAATACAGAAATGTAAACTTAATTGTAATAAATATCGATAATAAATATTTATTTTACAATCTAAAATTAATTTTATTCCAGATTAAACTGAATGTCATTTTATGATGTTTATTATGGTTTTTTATTGCTACTGCCCCCTTGACGGTAATAGAAGGCAAGGGGTGTAGAGGTGTTGTTGGACAAGGGAGACGAAAATTCATTTTGAAAAAAATAAATGTATGGAAATAGTCTGAAAAATTTGGGAAACGCTTATATAAATGCTGGATGCATTTTTAAAAACCTATATATTTGTGTTTGCTGTTAAAATTTAACATCAAAAGATTAATATTTCATTTGTAAGGATATAACTGTAGACAATTGATTAAGTTTACTTTTTGTTTTTAAATATGTTCTTTTATGCCACAAATTTCAAATGACATTATATTTAGAACTAACCTTTCACATATTTAACTGTTTTTTTACTGTTGGAAATATGTGTCAGTTTATTATCTTGAGTTAATTTCAATGTGACACGTCACAAGGCAACCTCTACGTGCCAGTATTTGGCCAAAAACAATGTCCCATTAGTCAAATATCCTCCGTATTTGCCAGATTTGGCTCCGTCTGACTTTCCTTTCCCTAAAACTTAAAGTAGTGTTGAAGGGAGAAAACTTTGTAAGACACGGAAGTCATCCAAGAAAATGAGACAAGGACTCTGAAGGCCATTACAAAATCAGAATTCTACAAAAATTGGAAAACATGTATTATATCTCAAGGAGACTGTTGAAGGACACCCATCTTAAATTACAAGTATCTTCATTTATTTAAAAAATAATAATTCATGGAAATTATTGATCACACTTTGTATAAATTTACAACCCTTCTTGGCCCCAGATGTAAATTTATAATGAATCTTCAATCTTTAATTTAATGCTTATTAATTATAACAAATTAAAATTAATATATTTATTAATATTAATAAACATAAAATTATACTTTTACGTCAAACGAATCCATTCAATAAATAAATAAGTTTTTCTATTGTCAGCAAAGAGAATTCTCTCCGCTAACAATAGAAAAACTTTTTACATAAATGGATTTTTATATATAAATAAAATCCATCCAGTCTTCAAAAGCAGAAAAGAATAAGGATAAATCTGTTTTGCACTATTGAAATATAGAATATACAAATAAACAATTTTAAATTCAACTTCTATAAAACAGACAAATATAAAAACTTTTATATAAACGTCTACTGAATGAGAATATAAAACAACAGATATAAAAATTTCCACAATAAGGTGAATAACACAATAAAATAGAATAGATTTTTATATATACAGTACGGATATAAAATTAAATGAAAAAGGTATAGGAAAAGTAACCACGTACGAAAACTAAAATTTAGTACATTAAGACAAGTTTACAAATTATATAATTTATCTTTTTTTAGCCACAATATAAAGGTATTTCCAAATACTTTCTATACTAATATATAAGATCTATATAAATATATATATATATATATATATACAAACAACAGCTCTTAAGGGAATGTAACCCTTATTAATTCTTTGATGAGTGAATTTACTGGCGACTCTTTCCACTCCCAGTTTTTAAAAAACATAACATTTACAAGATAAATTTATAGATATTAGACAAGTACTAATCTATCTTGATGCAATATTTTATCATTTTGGACATTTATCTACATAAATATGGATATGTTCTTACAGACAAATATCCAAAATGATAAAATACTGCATTAAAACGAGCATAGCAAAATGTTAACCATGTTCTTATAATCTATATAACTTGGCACCATTATTATCAAATAAATTCTTTAAAAGCTGCTTCTTAAAGAAACCGAATTCTTCGATACAGTGAAAAATGTTTCCGACTCCATTCGAGCCCTTCTCATTTTCAAAAACTACAAACCCCTCGGAGTTTGTTAAAGAATAAAAATATTTGAATTTTTTTTCAAGATAAATTTGATGTAAAATTTTAAAAAACATGATATAAAACTGTGATGAGATCAAATACATGTATACATTAAGTGGTCTGGAGGCTGACCTAATATTTGGAATACAGTTCTATGCTTTTAGTCAGAAAAAAGACATTTTCACAAATCGCATATCTTTTGTGTTATGTCACCGAATAGACAAAGCATTTAAGCACAGTCTATGAAATGGAAGATAAGAATTAGAGAAGGACACAGGTGATCCACAGTTCATCTGTGACTTGGTTAAAGTGATGTCACAGATGAGTAGCTTTGAGAACCACAGCTATATAGAACCAAATGTTTCAGATTTCTATATAGCACTACTATGTAGAATTAAACTAAGTTAAATTTACTCCAAGCCAGCCTTTTGTTTAAAATGTCTCTAGATTGTATATTAAAAATAATCTAAAATTTTTTCATTATTAAAACTCTTCCTATCTATTTTTATACGATGGCATTTCGGCTTATTCCCAGTAGCAAAATTTACTTAACGACTTCCAGATAAGGATAAAAACATAACAATAACATCTAACATCACAACCATCAATTGACTTTTGCTTAATTAGGTTTGGTCGTTTCTATGTTGATAACGCAATACTTTGTCTATATAAGCTGTTCATTCACCCAAAGAAAGGGAGATAAGATGGAAAAAAAAGTCCGTCTATACTTAATCTGAAAGCAGTCTAGCCTGATAAACAAACTCAAAAGCATCGTTATTAAAAGGTAATTCAACAATTTCCAGGTTAAGTCAGCAACAATGTTTGGAAACGTTAGGTCTGATAAATATAAACCGACGGAAACGAAAGAGTTTGTCCGATAAAAATTTTCTGACTAAAAAAGTTATGTGAAGTAGCACAAGAATTTATAATTACACTTTGTTATTTACATTAATCACATTTTCATTTCTATTATTTCTGAGTTCGGATGTTATTTTGTTAATTCTCGACAACTATCTCAACAATTCCCATCTTAGCTACTAATTTACATAATTAGGTTGGTGATGGATAGGAATTCCGTTCCAAAAATGAATAAATAGAAATATTTTTACTTCATGAATAATTTATTTAATAATTGATATTGTAAACAGTATATAAATTTTAAAATTTTATGTAAATTAGTTATGACATCATTAATATGTACGTATATGGTGAGTGTAAACTGACAAAGAACACAATGGTTGCATTCAACTGTTACTACACAGTTAAGTATTCTTCTGAACACCTGTAGTAGCAGTACTTTTGAACATTGAGTGTTTTGACATCATACTTGATGGCTCAGTAGATACAGAACTGGTACGTACCAGCTACCACTTTGGTCAGTTGGAACGTTCGAGTCTGCTGAACACAGTCAATGGGAATGCATCTTTAGTTGTTCTTATCTGGTGTTTGACTGGAGTCCTGTATATCATTTGAGTATTTTTGTATCTGTTGATGTCCGTCTTGTATTATTGTCATTTCTGTAGTATGTTTATAAGTTCTAAAACATCAGATATTTTTCTCATTATTATTCAGAGGAGAAGACAGTTATAACAACATACAAAGAGAGAATAAAGAGACAAAAAGATATAACTGTCGTTACAAATTTCTCACCACACAGTAACCTTTCGGGCACCCTATAAATTGACACATTTTTGTATTAGCTACAGAAAGTTTTGACAAAAATGACCCATAACTAAACCAATTTTACTACGGACTAAATAATATAAACAAGATTGGGTTCAGCAGTATTTTTAGACTTATAAAAATATTTCATTTTATTTCTATTGAAAACACAGCCTTATAATATTTTAATTTTAAACAATTATATTTGTAGTTAGACAATTGTTTAGATTTTTATAAAATAACAATTACAGCAGAAGTGGAAGAGCCCATTATCCGATATCAATCTTCTCATATGCAACGTAGCTTAATACAAAGACCTTTTGTCTCCCTATTTATTCAATTTTATGATCGTGGCATTGATAAAATATTTGAGAGAGAGACGAGGAGTGAATTCTTGTGGGAGATGAAGCGTGTGATATGCAGATATATGCTTCGAAACTCTGTTTACAGAGAAAATTGACTTTAGCATATAATTTATGAATATAAATTAATCATAGCAAATTTGTATCTTAAAAAATATAAGGATAAATGTAAAGCAAACTGATATGATTTTTCATAATGGAGGAGATTTGTTTAAAAAAATAATCAAATTTTTATTTAAAAAATTTAAAACTAGAAGAAGTAATAAACGAAATGTCAGAGTTTACATAAGAATTATACGTAGATACATCATTTTCGAAAGCAAAGATAAAGTCTTAAAGATTATAATTTTAATTTTTTAATGGTTAAATTAAAAATAAAGTTTCAGATTCATTAAATGTTTATTTGTATAGGCAATGTGATAGATGGGTAATCAATCTTCTAAGGGTGATGCCTCCCAGAAGGACTATAGAAAACTGGCCCCTATTTAGTGTTACAATAAGAAGAAAACTCCATGTGGCCAACCCATTAGCGAGGATGAATCCGCAACCAGTGATGTCATCCATTCGACCACTGGTGGCTCAGATTAAGTACAAATTAATTCCATAGTGATGAATGAAGTTTACTCACTCTGCAATTTGGAGAATAAAATAGATAAATAGAACAGAAATATTTTTAAGAAGATTTTTTGTTTGATTTATTTGAAAATGTATCTGGTTATGCAATGAGATGAGTTAAATATAAAAAGATTAGAACATCATTTAGTCACTTAAACTGTTAAATTTTACAAGTGAATAAGATGACCTAATTCACAAATTACTAACTGCTTTTTAGTAAACTTAGTAATATTGGCTATTAGCCTTAATTCAATATAAAATTCTCTCAAATATGATTTAATCATTGAGCAAACTCCATTAAATCGCACACAATTTCACTACTGCTTAGTAGAACAGAAAAACTCCAGTAAGCAGTAGCAAAATTATATTATATTTTGTTAATTTAATGAATGTAAAGTAGAATAAATAAATCAGTGCTAGTTTCATGAAGCCTACTTTTATTAATTAAACAAAACGTTTATGGTCGCGATTCGACCATCCTCTGCTTACAATCTTAACAGTTTAGAACAATGTGGTACGGATATATATAAATTAGAATGTGTTCAAAATTAATATTCTGAGCAGTTACAACTTTTCAACCTGAAACAAATAGAATAGAGTACATAAAATAAAATAAAAATAACTATGAAAATAAAATTACATTAAAATTGTTGGGCTGCAAGTTGAAAAAATTATAACCTATAAATTCCAACTGTTGTCCCTCTGTCTTTCCTTAATCTTGAGAACGGATTTAAATAGATGAAAGACGAGACCAGATATGGAAACTGTAGGGACAGGAAGCCCCAATTAAATATATACGAACTACAAATGCAAATTGGAAGTCACGTTATTTCAATTCAAAAATTTTTCTGCATAAGATGTTAGATAGATAACCAGCACAACTCTGTTATTAAAGGAAAAGTATGATGTACAGGGACAAGACACTACAGTACTAATTTGAAGTGGACAGCATGTACTTTAAATGAAATAAATTAAAAATATGATTAAAAGTTGTAGCCTGGCATTGTAAAGACGTCACAATAAATAGTTTTATTTTTGTCTTTTTAACTTACATTATTTGTTAATAAAACAAATGTAATTTTTAGTTTTAATAACTTGTTTAACACGTTAACCGTCATCCGATGCGCTGGTGGCCGGACTAATTAGGGCCGGTACAGAGCCATACAACCGCTGGCCGTTAATTAAACCACTTCATGAAGCCATATGACGGCCGATGGTCAAAGCCAACTTTACAGATGTGCACGAAATGCCACCACTAGGATGCAAAACAATGTCTTATGAAGCCAGGGCCGTGTTCAGTAACGTAGAACAGCTAAGTTAGAATTCTGAGTGGCTTAGTGGGCGAAGCTAAGAATACATAAAAGAAGCTAGTGGTGGGAGGAGTCAAGCAGTAGTTAGAAACGAGTTCAACATTGCAGCATAACTAGACTTAGCAAGAATTCTGCATTACTGAACATGGCCCAGGATAATTTAAATTTGAGTGAAACCGCATTGGTTATAGCAACGTCGGGTGGTCGGATGGCTCTGTATGGCCCTAATTACTATGACTGCTGGCGCTTTGGATGGCGGTTAACATATTAATTAATATTGTTTAAATTTTGAACTCTTGTTTTAAAAATTAAATTAAAATACTTCATTTTAATTGGATTAGAATGCTGTTTCAGTTAAATATTCAAATTGATTTAGCTTTTTTTTTTTTTTCAAAAACACACACATTTCAATTATACAAATAATGCATCTTGTGAAAGGATAATACCATTTGAAGTGATTTTAGAACATATAAATCATATTTGGTAATATCTAATTCATTCCAACCCATTTAAATATGCTTAAAAAATAATAATAAAATATATTTTAAAAGTATTTATTTTTATAATTTATTTAAGCTGTACTTTAGTACAATTCTGTACAATTTTAAATCAAAGATTTATTAAACAAAATATAATACAGAATAGAAGACAAAAATAAAAACTATTACAATTTTATGCATTATATATATTAAAAACTGTATTAAAAAAGTAATCGTAAATTTTACATACATAACTGAAAAATAATGATTCAGTAACCAGTGGTTCTCAACCTTTCTCAAGCTGCAGAACCTTTTATTACACAAAGTGTTAGCATCAATACATTCAAAATCAATAAATAATTCTACATTTACTATTCTTGGAGAACAACAAAGCAATAAACTAATAAAAACTTTATTATATTGAATAAAATAATATGGAATTGTCTATGAATAAAAGTAATATGTTGTTGTACATTGCAATAAATTTGCAATAAAAACTTTAAAATTCTTTTTTTGTAGAACATTACGACAGTGGTTCTTAACTGATGTTCTGCATTAGATGGTTGTGGGGTTGGTAGTTCTGCAAACTTGCCTGTACAGTTTCTAATTCTGATGATTTGTTTGCACATCTCTGAATTACAGGCATGCCTGTATGATGCAGTCAAAGACATTATGCAATTCTGTCAAGTTTGAAAAAGGTCACATCATTAAGATGAGGAAAGCAGGATGGTCATTTCACCAAACTGCCTGCCATCTAGGTCATTCTGACCTGACTAAGCATGTAAGCAGATGTTGGGACAGTGGCTATGTCAAGGAATATATATATAGGACAATCTCTGGATGCTCCAGATTATCAAGATAGATGAATATCTGATGATGAGACAAGTATGAATAGCTACAACAGCATCTTTGTCCACCTTGATGGTAAACAAAGTGAGACAAGTGGAAACCTCACTATAGAACTGTGTCTTCTTATATCATTGGCAGGCAATTAGCAGAGGCAAATTTTCAAGAATGATGACAACTACATATTCTGCCATTAGCACCCTAATGCTGTCGACTTCATTGCCGTGATGCTATGACACAAAAGCAAGGGTTGCTATGAACTGACAGTGTATCATCTTTAGCAACAAATCCTACTTTTGTTCAGGAATAAATGATCACTGTGTTAATGTGGCAGATCACTAGTTTGCACTTCAATCCAGCGTTTACAGTTGAATAACACTGCCCCCACTGCTGGCATGCAGATTTGAGTAGCCTTCTCGCATGACATCAACCCTATTAGTGGCGCAAAGAACAATTACAACACAGTAATACATTCAGAAAATCCTGCACCCTCATATTGCCTTTCATGTTAGAGCTGCAAATTACCATTTTCTAGCAACATAATGCTTGGCTACACACAGCTAAATTTTCCTAGGAATGGTTTCATCACATTGTCACACTATTTGGAATGCCTGGTCTCCAGATTTATTGCCCATCAAGCATTTATTGGACCAGATGGAACATCAGCCATCTACAAGTGTGAGAGATCTGGAGTAGCAATTGCAACATCTGTGGGCAATCTATTGTAGAATGACATACAGTGCTTGTGCGCCTCCATGCCCAGCCGCGTATTGCCAAATTAATCCAGGCATGGGGAAGTCCTACAGGATGCTAAAGGTTTCTTTAAATTGTGCCACCGATCCACATAAAATTTCATTGGCTTTCTAATGCATTTATAATCTATGTCGCACCTAAGAGGTGTCTCTTCCAATTTCATTTCAAAAGACACCTCTTAAACACAACACAGACTAAGCATTAGGAAACTAAAATAACATATTCACTGATTACATTTTGTTCTCTTTATTATTTTAACATTGAAATAAATCATAAAATAATATTTTACTTTAATATGTAACTTGAGGGATAACTCTTTACATTACTCATTACATTTCATATTTCACTGTTATGATGTTAGTATTGTTTATTTATGCATTCCATACCGATTGCTAAAGAAAGTAAAGTAAGATTCAACACATATAAAACAATAATGAAGCAGACAAAGAAGGTTCTGGAAGACAGGTTACAAAATGTATGCTTTTTGACAGACCATTCTACAGTAAAGAATGCTCGTCAGAGCCCTATCATAATGAAAGTCATTGGTAATACATACAAATTATTTATTGTGACATTTTTGCAAGGCAAGGCTGTAATTTTGAATCATATTATATTAATCAGAACCTCCAGCCCTATGCTTTCCGAATTTGGTCTTGATTTTTATCTATCTAATTCTGTTCGAAATTAATGAAAGACGGACAGACAGACGACATTGGGAAATTATAGGTCTAGAATTTAAAAACCGCATCCAAATTAAATTGTGAATGACTGATGTCAACAATTATGTAATGAAAAGTAGGAATCCTTCAGAAAGGAGAAAACCATTATTATTTTCTTTCTATTGAAATAATATGTCCCAAGAAATATTTTAAAACATTACATTATGAAAAAAAAGCTTATGATTGTCTGTCAATTAGATTCCACTTTCCTTTACACCTTTTAACAGTGGGTGAAGTTATTGTTCAATTGCAATTATGTAGTCTATGTTGATAATTTACTTTATTTTGATCAGCAACCCCGACTGAAATTTAAATCAAGATTAAAACAGAATCAGATATTTAATATTGCTACACACATGTTTATACGAGTACATGTGTAAATCCAGCAATGTGACCTAGTTATAACTGATTAATGTCGTAGTTGACAGAATCAGTGATACGCCAAGTTTATTATTAAATGATATAAATACATTTTGGATCCAAGTTCTAAACTCAGACAATGTATCAAAGTATCGTTCAGTTAAGTGCATTAAATTTTAGATAGTGAAAACGGGTATATATTCCATTTGTTTTGTAGGGGGGATAGATAAATATCTTTAAATTGAAACAATTATAAAAACAGTTTCAGTATTGTAAACGATTGTCAAACAGAAGCATCTTAACAGTATACCTCTTTAAGTATTTGACACGAACTATATGCCAAAGCAAGATAAAGAAATGCTATAACATCGATTATAATGCCACTAAAATTCCTTCACCTTGCTTTGGCATAACACGGATACTGGGAGTGACAAGCCGAAGAAAATAAAGAAAGCAGAAGATAATTACAATGATGAAGTTATCACAGATAATAAAAGAAATGATGACTAAACTACCAATAATGTGTGTTTGGATGCTACAATTGATGTCGGTAGCGATAGTACTCGAACCAGTATCGAATAACACTGATGAATTCTGACAACTTTAGTGCACTGTCTTATTGTTTGCTTTTGTTTACTGTAGCTCATCTTTGGTATTGCTTAATATCTTCAAAATGAATCATCAAAGTAATTATATTTATATTTAATTATATAAATTATGTCACAATATTTAGTTATGCAGTAAATCATTACCTTTCTCGAATTAGCTTTTTACTTTTTTTGAATAAGTGGAAGAATTTGATAACTAGATACAGGACAACTAAATTAACGAATACAAGACCTGAGTACATAAGTCCATTTCAAATGTAAATCCTGCACTTATTATTGAGAAATTATTAGATGGTGGTAGTAAAAATGGAGCGTTATTTTTAAGATGAATAAATTCTTTTCATTTGTAATTTTATGGATATTACACTAACTTATGAAAAAATTACAGAAAGAATAATGGGGGAATCATTTTTGATATGTTCACAAGGGCAACCTCATACATAGTTAACCATTAGTCATAAGCTGAAGAAAAATGGATAGATATTTTTCAGGTTGTCCCAGATAAAAGGTCATTTTAAACTCTGCATGTGCAACTGCAGTAACCAAATGCAAATTTTCAGCCACCTTAGCAACCAAATAAACATTTCCACAATGCTGGAAATCCACAATGTACATGTTCAGAACAGTCGCGATCTACCCCATTGACGTAGCCACAAATATCCATAGGGCCTTTGGTGAGGTCACCACATCGGCTTTCATCGTGCATTAATAGTTTGAGATGTTCCAAAGAAGAGATACGAGCGTGGAAAATGAACCCCACAAATAACTACCATTACATACAAAATTTTATGTATAAAAAAACTATATAGTACTGTACGTTTTTAACAATCAATACGAATTTTATATTTAATAGTCAATAAAATAATTTATATTTTTGTAAAGGTTTTTTAAACTTTTATTATTTTTTATAGTAATTTATATATTTTTATACGACTCTGTAATATTTATTAACGAGCTTATTTTTTTATGCTATCTGGAGAATAAAAACTATCTGAGAGTCAGATACCCATTAAGACTTCAGCCTACCACACTGGAAGTCCTTAATCAAATCCGGGTGGTTGAAAAAACTCCATGACTTTTTCATTGACAGTTTGTCCTGGATATGTGAAGCCCGTCCCTCGTCACCCAGCCGTACCCATTGCAGATTTGGCCAAACTGCAAGCATCCACAGGGGGCAACTGGCACACTTGCCCCCTTTTGGATCAAATAAAAAAATTCTACGAATTATAATTGTAAAAGTGATTGAGATATGTAACCTTACACCCTCAACCATGGAACGCTTTGCCTCTCTTTTTGTATTGATGCAATACCATATTCTATAATGTACCAACATTAAATCATATAAATGTTCTCTCAAAAATTGGAATTATAGCATGTTTTGCTTGAGAAAACAATATATTAAGTTAATATACTCATATAAAAATGTATGTATAGAAAAAAAACATATATATTCGTAAGTAGCCTATATCTTTCTCGGGACTATCCCGAACGTATGTAGAAAGTGTCATACAAATCGGTTCGGCCATTCTCACACGATACTCAAACAAACGGCCAGACAAAAAAAAAAGGCAGGCGCAAATTTCAATTTTATATAAACCGTATATACAGATAAAGAGTTTTTCTCATTTTCCACTCATTACAGAATGAATGAAATATCAAGGGGGGAAAAACTCATTAACATGAAAGGCGTAATAAAATATTTATTGCAGCTGAAAACTATGCAGAACGTCTAAAACCGAGATTTACGACAACATACGAAATGTACTAAAATCGTAAAATATGTAGACCCGCTTTTAATGTATATTTTAAAATTTGTAGGCGTGAAAAACTCCATCGTTTTCTTCCTTACACACACACACACACAATACGTGGAGTATATTCATAAATACGTCACAGTATTTTTGACAAATAGAAAACGCGAAGGACCGTCGATAGCTTATAAAGATCGACAATATAACGTGTTTAAATATTCAATTTCTGATATAAACTATATATACTAGAAACTTCTAATCCTGTTATTAAACGTCCACCCGATTAAAACAGTTTCGCTGTCTCGATAACGGGGGTTTTTCTCTATCGATCACCACTCATCGATTAATTAATGGCATGTATTTTGTAAGTGACGATCTCCCGTTTATTTATTACAGAAAAAAAAAAGAAGAAAAACCCTTCCAAGTAAACGTAGAGAGCGAGTCGAGGAAGTAAATTCCCATTTAAATATACCCAAGATAACAAAACTGACACGAAGCATTACGCTGTATGTACTGTACTGTAGTACTTATTTCATAGTTCGACAAAATTGTTAAATGGATAGCCATACCTTTAATGTGATAACGGAAGGAAAAAATTGGATTTTCTTACTCATTCCGGGTAGTTTGGTGTCCGAGTAAGACGTTTAAAAATCACGAAGTTACGATTAATTGCGCGGTAGAACCCGTCCACATTTGCTTCGATCGCTAACCACGTGATCGCGTAATACATGTACACTCACGCCGACGCCGATGCGACTGCAATATGGCGAGGCACCGTCGTACAGAAAAGCATTTTAATGCTTTCGATTCGAACGTACGCCTCGTTATATCCAGGAAATTTATATGAAAGACGTTAGAAAATGCCGCAGTGGTTAGTTTATTTTAATGGGAATACTACGAGACGAAGATAAAATTCCAATCAATTTTAGTGGCCGTGTGCTTTAATTTAAGCCGTCGCTGATCGAAAGCAATTTGCTAAACTTTTATTTGGGTAATATTTCGGCAACATTAAGTCGATTCCCCAGTCGAGTAAGCATGAAAACACGCAGCTCATTAGAGGAAAAGGCAATTTAGCAAAACACGAAAACTAAGTTTCTTTCTTTCGGATTAATTTAAATGCTAATCTCTCGTTTGCATCTCGGGAGAATTCGAACTACAATCAAATTTCGGATGCGAATCCCTTCAGAGTGGGAGAATAGAAAGCTCTAAGAAAAGATTCGAGCTAAATTACGAACCGGGACGAAAAAAAATAAAAAACTAACCGAATGCGGCATTTTTCTTCTAGTATAAATTACTTTCTTCTGTACATTTCCCTGCGTAAAATGTCCACTCCATATTCGCCGAAAGTAAAACAATCTCTGGATATTGGCAAAGAACCTAGGAGACGTTTAGTGCAACGGTCTACTTCTTTAATAAGATTACGTCTCAAAAATTGATTGCCCTCTAAGAGAGAGGAGAAAAGTCCCAAAAAATCGATAGGGCCAAAGCACTTACTGGACAAACAACCGGCTTTTTTTTTTATTTTTCTGTCAGTACAATGCATTACGAGTGGTAAAAGCACGACGGGATTCATTCGTCATTTACGCTATGATGTATTTTAAACTGTGTCCGACAAAACACCGGATTTGAAAAGATAACAACGGTTTGAACTTCTTTGACGTGCATCTCGACATGAGTAACCTAGTGATCTACGATTGTATCGATCGAATAGCCTGACTCCTATTGTAGAACTGCATTCTTCTGCTAATAACATTTCTTTTAATGAGTACAAATGAAAACGTTAGAAATTTTTAACCGTAGCTGAACAACCTACCAATTATCATATTCATTTCGCTCCGTGTAATTCATTCAAAAATTAAAATTAAAAGTAAACGATGCGATGTTACCCGAGGCACTCTCGTAGCGATTTAATTCCCTCGATTCGATTATATCTCCCTACCTCCTTTAGTTGAACCCGCTATGTCAACAGATACGCTTCGATACCTACTCTTTTGCGTATTTCACCCACTATTTCGGTAAGTAAAATCTCGCAACATTGAACAAACTGAACAAACTTCTCCCTCTTCGTTAAGTCTAGCGTATGCAAAATTACTTTGTCGTTATTCCTGCAATGAATTTTATTACGTCTAGATTCTGTTTGAGCCAACTTTTATATAGCCTAACATTTGCGCCATAAAACTGGCTTGCTAGAAATCCGAAAGAAGAAAAAAACGGCGTAGAAAATATATTAAATAAACGGTGTTGAAGGCAAAAAAAAAAAAAATGACACCTCATTAAATGTAGCGAGGAGGTATAAAAGACCACAGTCTATGATGGCACTTCCTCCACTATTTCGGATTTCTAACCGTGGCGGTTGATTAAAACGACGGTGGACGGATATTGCGTTATAAATAAGAAGTTTGTAGATCCGAATCTCGTAGCGTGGGAGGAAACTAAAAGAAGTAAACAGCATATTCCCGTGCCGAGCTCATAAATCGCCGATATTAACGGGAGGAAAGGAAACACGCCTCGATCCAGAATTTATTAGTGGAAGAATCCCGAGGATAAAGCCAGAACGTCGAAATGCGATTACCATAATTTAATTTACTCCGACGTCGCTTATTAAAGTCATTTATTTAATCGACGTCGCGATTAATTCCGGTTTTTTTGAATTATCCAAATTAACGGTTAAGTTTAGTTTATATCACGAAAATTAATTATTAATCGCGAAATTCTTGAATTTTATTCGGTTCGACGTAAAATAAATGCGTGCTTTATTTCCATACGTAATCGGTACTTAAAAAGAGCTGTGGGTATACTTAGATTGAATTCACAAATTTCAAGCCGCGAATTTTTTTTTAATTTACAGAAATCCGAGCGCTAAATATCCTCCTCCTTCTCCATCGGAATCCACTATAACCAGAAACTAAATAGCCTACTTTAAACGTCTGCTTCAATTAAAAAATTAGAATTGCAAATTTGAAAACTTCAGAATTTAGTAGATAAGTAAATTTCCGATCGATTAAAATAACTTCAAAAATAATGTTTTATACCTTTCGTAATAATATATTCCTTCCTTAAATGGTTTTAGACTATAATTCTTAATTAATTTCTTAATGTATTCTCGTGTTGGCAATAATTCAGTCAGGAAGATCCCCGCTGCATTGTGTAGCTTATATTGAAATAAGCCAGTAAAGAAAAACAAAGTCGTTTGTGAAATTAATATTATATAAAATAAATTTTCTTTTCTGACGTAAATCGGAAGAGAAAACACATTTCGTAAAATCTTTACTGAAATTACTTATAATGCCTAACAGATAGGTGACACCTCCCCCCCGTTTTTCTTAACTTATTCCGAAGATATTTTATCTCAGATTCAGCTAATTCTTTTTCCATTATATCGTGGGTTTGGCCAAGCCCACAACGGGGTGCCAAGAGAGGACAGAGCAAGGACAGACCGCCCATGAAAAATTCCTGGGGAGTTGCCCTCTCGGATTCAGATTCCGGGTTCCCCAGAGCGGTAAGTTGACGCCTTAACAGCTTAGCCATCCGGTCAATATTGTCTGATTGGCGTAATCGATTTATACGATTTATGTAATGATTGGTTTGATAATAATCCATCAAGAATAATAAAATAGAATTTTTCGAAAAATAAAATGATTTGTTCATTTCAATGTGCATTTTAAATCAAATATTTCCTTTCCTAGTTGCAATTTAATGTCAACCAAATATCCGAATAGCTATTATTGGCCAATAATTTTATTTTGTCCTCGAATATGGATAAGACTTTACGTTTTTCGGGTTCTACATTCTTCGAGAATCATCGAAAATCGATATAAAATTAAGCTAAATGGTAACCAAATCATGAAAAAAAGAAGACACGGGAAGCTTTCCATAAAATAATAGCATGCATATATATATATAGTAATTCTAGCTAATATAAATCATTATACTGTCACAAAATTCCACAACAAAGCTCAATCTATTTATTACTGAATATTTAGCTATCGTTACACAACATTATTTGTCTGAATGATTATTTTCTACGTTAGAACATTCGTGACAATTTCATTTAATGCTTATTAAAGCACCAAAACTTTATTTTGATTTAAATACAGAATCTTAACGGCAATTTAATTATCACTCCGTTGGAAATATTTAATTTCCAACCTTAGAATTTCCGTTACAAAGAAAAAAACAATTGATGATTTGATTCTTGTTTAGTCCCGAAGCGGAAATTGATTGTAATGATTTTTCCGTTTGACTACAACAATTTCTGGGACAAAAACTATCCTCGTTAGAATTCCTATAAGAAAGATTGAGCACTGCTTCAAATTTTCAATGTAGAAATCTCTCTCTCTGAGAGACAGAAAAAGTATCTTGTATTGGTCATCAATAATAATAAATTTTAAATCGTAAAACGAATTCGTTCGCTTATAAAACAAGAAAAAATACAGGCTACTAACTTTCTATTATATTTATAGTCAGTTCATTAATTATTAATCTGGTAAAAACATCGAGCCATACATTTCCTCGATTAGCTTTTACATTATTTGTATATACTGAATATTTCGCGCGTAAGTTGTATTAAACACTGGCTTAAAATACGAGGAATTACTCCGAAAGTGGTTATTATTCGTAAACACAATGCTGTATTTATAATTAATTGATGCGAGCGTAAACGTGTCGATACTTGTTTTAACCCATCCAGATCTAGCCCCATTATTCCCAAATTTTAAAACGAGACATTAAAGACGTTCGCTGGCAGTCGATAACGTTTTGTAGTGCTGTGGCTAGAATCAAAGAGCACAGATTCCTACTGGAAGGGCTTAGAAGGGTGACGAAACAGTACGTTTAATTTAATTTGCTGTCTTTCTATTTACGTTTACCGGGAACTTCTTTAGTCCCCACATATTTATTTAAAACTAACCGTTTAATGCAATAGTGTTACTGTAGTGTAGATAAATTATATGAGGAAATGTTCGGAGAATTACGTGGAAAATAATGTTAATGATAGCTGATTTTCTGTCTGTTGTGTTCGAGTCATTAAATGTTTAAAATTATCATTCGTTTTATAATTTATTTTATTTTTGTCTCGCTGTAATTTACTGAATAAAACATTTCTACGGATGTTTTACGTAAGAAACGCGTTTATTATGGTAGAAATTATGAAAATAATTTGAATGTTTACCTTTATTAATTTCGTAACGGAAAGTTTCTTGATACTTTTGAGTCCACAAAAACGCCCAGTTTAGGGTCGATAATGCATCGATGCCATCGTCCACTTAATAACTGCGTAGGCGGCACGGAGGTGAGGAGGCGTTTTACGTCATCTCAGCACGTGCTGCACACTTTTCAAAGCGCAAAAAAAGAGAGAACAACAAAGGGAACAAAATAAAGTAAACATTCAAAATATTTCGACAACATTAATCGACGTACTTAACGCGATTATAATATATAATTTACAAATCGAGAATAATTAAAACGTGCAAGATTATAAATAACGTTTTTAGATATAAAGTTTTTCTTTTCAAATTTTTCCTTAATTCTTCCACCTGTGACGTCACCAATAGCGTCATTCCGGACATACTATCCCACAATACCACGCTGATGTTGCACCAGAGTTTCTGATCAATAAATGGATTTTCCTTACGTTTTTCCGCGTAAATAAATAAAGATTGTTGTTGTATTAATTTTAATGCTTAAACTCTTGACAGTGTCTTAGAATACGTATTATTTTATCTGTTTTATTTTTCCGGCCGTCTCAATATGCATCAAACTTCATTTAATAAAAATTCTCGTAAAAATTAGCCTAATTTTTTTTTAAATTTGGCCGAAAATACGCAAATTTATTTTTTAAAAAAATCCCCAAATTTTTCCTGACGACGACGTCATCGACGCAAAACTTTAACCAAAAAATACGTAAATTTACGTAGAAAAAAAAATCCCCCAAATTTTCCCTGATGACGTCATTGACGCAAACTTTAATCAAAAATACGCAAATTTATTTTCTTAAAAATTCCCCAAATTTTCCCTGATGACGTCATTGACGCAAAACTTTAACCCTGAAATTTAGTCTTAGCATCAATTTATTGTTTTATTCGTTTTTCGTCCGTATCAAGCCTTTTTAACTCTTAAATTTCTTCTATAAATGGTTTTAATATACAGAATTCAATACGAGATGCAACTGTATTTCTGTACAAAGGAGTTTTCGGTACTCACCTCAACGGATGCGATTCTCTTCTGGCCACTTCCCACCGTCGTCTGAACAGTTTCCCATCTTGTGACGACACTTCTGCGCAAACTCAGTTGCTTTTCTACTGAATGGAATTTTTTTCTTTCTTTCTTTCTTTTTTATTATTTCGCTCAATAAATATTAATTATTTTATTTCTTTTTCGTAAATTAAAATAATATTATCATATCCATAAATAATTTGTTTATTTAAATTGTAGTACTATTCGCATTAAATATCGTCTGCTTTCGTTATCAGAATTATTTTATTTATTCGAATTTAATTAATAAAAATTATAACGTGAATCGTGTCGAGTAATAAATAAATATTTATTTTAAAATTAAATTAATAAAACTAATTTAAAAATTGTTTAATTACAATTATTACATCACAACAAAATTAATACGTTATATTTTATTTTTAATTAT
>NW_019384828.1:305895-331864 GCF_000671375.1 Centruroides sculpturatus
ATTCCGTTTTATATGAATTCCATGTTGTACGAGTCACTTAGATTTTACAAATACGTGAGCCGTTCACAGCCCCGCACACGTATTTGTAAAATCTAAGTGACTCGTACAACATGGAATTCATATAAAACGGAAAAATCAACAGTGTTATAGGGGAGGTCGACTGTACAGAAAAGAGTTGCTTAACTTTCCCGGCAACATTTAAAATTTCGGTGGCGCCATCTGTTATCATATTTTATTTAAAAAATTGGAAACCTGTCGCCCGTCTGTCTGCTGTATTTTCTTCTTTAAACTCGAAAACGGAGTCAGGTAGATGAAAGTCGAGACCAGATACGGAAAGCTTAGGCGTAAAAGGCCCCCCATTAAGTATACACTAACTTCCGGTTCCAGGCCGGAAGTCACGTGATTTCGATTAACAAATTTACCCCAGAACGGAGGATGCCGGCACGACTCTATTGTTAAAGAGAAAGTATGATGTACAGGGGCAAGACAATACTTTAAATTAAAAATAAGATTAAAACTTTTTCCTCGTTACAAGTATAAGAAGATTTATAAATTGAAAAGAGGATCGTAAAGTAAGTATTATATTTAATCCCCTTTATAATGAATTAATGCTATTTTATAATTAAAATAGTACAGTATAAATATTACGTTTCAACTGTTATATATAACAGAGGGAAAGTATGAAGTGGCACGTTATAGTTTCAAGGGGCCCAAGCAAATTTGAGTTATGTATAGTGCTGACTTCAGACTTTTTCTTCGGGAGAATATTTTCTTATAAAAGATCTGTTTGGGACCCCCCGTTGATGAGGGCCCCAGTCAATTGTCTTTTTGCCCATAGGATAACGCCCCAGTGAAAGTATGGCGATCGATCAAAACTGACCCCACCCACAAGATTTTTGCGTTTTTGAATTCAAGAGGACCTTGAAACATCGAAAAATGAAAAAAAATATTTGTTTTTTTTTTCTATATAACGATTTTGTTCACCCACTTTGAAGCTTAATGGCTTCCGTGCGTTTTGTCAAAATTTTCTGATATTTTGCAGGGAGGTTTGTGTATTATTGGCATTGATACTATTAAATTTTGGTGGTTAAAGGTCGAGGGGTAGGGAGATAGAGGGAAGTCCCGTGTTACATCTCGGGTGGAGTCAGACTTAATGAAGAACTTTTACTCGTTATGAACATTTACAATTATTTTTTTTTTATATATATATAAAACTCATCTCCACTCTCAAAATTAAACTTTTTGTCATATTACAATAATTAATAATACAATAAATTTTTAAATAAATATCTCGTAACAGATGACGCCACACGCAATTTTAACTCTTTCCGGGAAAGTTATACAACTCGTTGCTGGATTTTTCGTAAAAGGAATTCGTGGTTTTCAAATATAAGAAAATTCGTAAGTTGAAAAGGCACTTATAAAGTAAGTAATGTATTGTATTATAATGAATTAATCCTATTATATTATTAAAAGATACATCATTAATTGTATAATAAGATATAAATTTATTGCCGTATTCAAAACTTTAATTAATTAATCTCGATTATACTATTTCAAGTTATATAATTCCTAATTCCGTTAATTATATACCGTTATACAACTAAAAGAATAAAATGTAAAATCTTTTATTTTCTATTATTTCACATTAGTATACCTTTGTTGATATCTATCTTACACTTTACACGATATATTTCGTGTCATACATTAGTAGTAAATTGGCTGGCTGACAAATTAACTGACAAGTATAGCATTTTTTTAGAATTAGTCTAATTCTTGTATATTAGACAATTCCTAAAATTTATAAACTTGAAATGTCTCTTACGAAAATCTTATCGATTCGTTATCGAACTGACAGACGTACAGATCCCCTGTAATAGGTCGAGTCAGGGAGAGTATTTATACGACCTTGAGGAATATATCGATCGAAAATTTGAGCCCTGTCCGATTATTCTAACTAAAGATATCCGATTGAATGCAACACTTCAAGTAACACGAATCAAACAGGAAAGAAAAGATAGATACTAGTAGTCATAGATGCATAAAAACAATATATTTAATCCCTCTATTTATAAATATACTGTTAATAGATTAGAATATACTTATAAATTTTCAAAAATATTTTAAGTTTTAATTAAAATTGATAAGCTCTTGACATTGCTAAAGTAAATATATTTAAAGGAATTTCTAGTTTTTTTCCTATTCTCGGTGACAACCCAGACTTTATTTCTGCCATTTTTTTTTCTAAAATTATATACTTATATTGTGTAAATTAATAAAACTACGTTATAAAAAATAATATGTATTTTACAAATTCAGCAAGAATTTGATCAAAACACAAAAGTTAAACGGGCCCACTCCGTCCCCAGGCCTCGTACATAAACTAGACTAGGCCGTGGTCATGTGTATTGATATTCTGCAAGCTTTAGACACTGTGTTACATTTAAGTTTGTTGGACATTCTTCGTAATTATTATGGCATTCATCCTGCGGTTTTCTCTTGATTAAATAATTCTATTACGTTTATTTAAAATCTACCTAGTCGACTTCTATTATCTATTTTTTCCAGTGTATAGAATCTCTCACTATTCAGTACTAAGCAGCTAATCTTTTATCTTATATTGAATTTAATTTCAATAATCTTATTCTTAATTTACGCTTATGGCCTAAAATAAATCTGTACTGATCTCGAAGCATTGCAGATTTATCTTCAACTTTCAGTCAGTGATCGACTATTACTTACCGGTCCAGTCTTCAGCAGTTTCAAATTTCCTATAGAAGGCTACTGCCAAGCAAAACAAACAAACTTTTTAATGTTACCAGATCTAGAGGAGATCCTATCTTATTTTATTCCATTGAGTATTTTGATATGATTTTGTTTTTAACATATTCTAAAGGTTTTCTATCTCCGACTAACTATTTCTAAGTATCTTTCATGGAAGAACAAGAAATGATTCTGCTTCACTACTCCTAGTTAATGATGTCTTCAGAAAATCATTCTTTTTAAAAGGTGAACACAATATTTATTCTGTTAAAATACTCTTATTCCGAGATTTCCAGTTTTTTTAAAACGTCCTTGTAAACTTTTCTTTAGGCATCTGCAGCTAATCCTCATTTTACTTTAATTAATTTATTTATTTTCTTAAGTTTTACTCTACTGTCTTTTTGTATTAAGTATTTATACAGTAAAATCTATCTAAAAACGTAACCTGAATAAAGCGGAAACTTGCGTAAACGGGAAAAATATTCGATACCACGCCATTCCGGTTTATACAGATTTTACGGTATAGCTACAGTGTTTTATTTTATATAACTTGTCTAATCTCAATTAAAGTAGAGCGTCGTTTATCCGAATCAATTGGGGACTGGGGTTGTTTGGATAACTTATTTTTCGGATAACCAATTATGTACGAAAAATATAACCTATCCTGTGTTCAAATTTTTCTCCGTTGCGTGTCGCTTCGCGTTGAATTTTCGTTGATGTTAAGCCTAACGTAAACTTTTTAAAATAATAATCGTGGCTATTGTATCGTTAAAAATGATTTCTTTATGTTTTACAAACGAAATAAATACATTGAAAAATATAAAAACAAATAAAAATTATACTTTAGGCCTACTGGAATTCTTTTGGATAACCGACTTTCGGATAAACGACGCTCTACTGTATATATTATTTTACCGTATTCTTATCTTAAATTTTCCTTTTTCTTTTATGTATGTTACACTTTGACGTTACGTCTTTATTTTCTTTGTATATTGCAAGGGTGGGCAAACATGGCCTTTCAGAAATACACCCTCTATTGGAAAGCCGCATCTCCTATTTACAGTATTTTAACTGTATATAATAATCATGTTTTGTAGTAAATATTACTATTACTTTATGACTGGCTAGATAAACAATCATTTAACTCCTTAGGCTTTTCGAATGTACCCTAAGATTTCAGTTGCGAGTTAAACAATCCCGTATGTATTAAACAATGTAACAGACAGAAAACTTACAAAAATATTATATAGTATGTGTAAATATTATATACTATGTGTAAATAGTATGTACCGTACAAAGTTTATACAAACAAACTGTATAAGTATATGGGAGTAACAATAGGGGTCTAGAAGATCCACAGTTTACCATCGTAGATATATTGACATTTCAGTAAGAGGATTTTTTTAGGGACGGTAATTTCAAGTGTTATATGACTTTAATAATTATATTCAACGCATAAAATAAGTCTAAGTATGTTTATATATACTATAACAATTGTTTTAGAGGAAATTATTCGAAAAAACAAGTCTCATAAACATGTTTTTTATCCTTCAAAATTTCTAGAAGAATTATTTTCGGAAATTAAGTTCCTTAAGCAATTAATCTTACAAAGAGACATCACTAGGAAATTTTATTTAATAATAATGCAATGTAGGCGTAAAATATTTATAATCAATAATTCATTTTATAGTGTTAAATTACATACGAATGAATATTTATTTATAGAAACAATATTATTATATTTTATTATTTCGTAAATTCAGCATTAGTAATTCTATTTATTTAATACATTTTAGAAAAATTAAAATATACGAGGTAGTATACGGAAAACAGTAAAAATGTATTTAATTATTACTTCTTTTATAATCAATAGTCTCAATTGTTCATTTTGAATTACTAATTACACCGAATATTCAGTAAGAACAATATAAAATGTTAAATATTTTCTGTAATAATTAGTTAAGTTTATGGAATTTTATTCTCGTATTTAAAATTTAATAAGCAGATACAGAACTAGACACGGGAGTCTAAAAATCGTTTATGTTACATAACAATATTGATTTTTTTTGTGCTCTTTCCTCCCTGTGGGGGCTAAGACGTTTTTTTTTATTTCATACGCATCATGGGTTAATCCAGGCCCACAATGGGGGCGTCCAGGTGGTGACACATCCGGAACAGACTGCCACCGCCCATAAAAAATTCCCAGTAATTTTTGCCATCCCATATTCAATCCCAGTTCTCCAGAGCAGTGGGATAACGCCACCCAGACAATAATATTAATTTGAGACGTTCAGGCCAGACGGGGGTCGATATATCCGGGACTAACCTTCCCAAAAATGTTCGACCCGTAATGATTCATTGCCGGATTTCTCTGAGTAGTAAGCTAATACCTTAATCGCTTGCCATTCCGCTCGCTTGATTAGAACAAAGTAGTTTGGTTTATAAATTTTTATAAGCATAATATTACAGAATATTACAAACACTTAGACGTTTATAATTAATGAATGGTATACACGAAATACAGGACATAATGATTTATTAGAATTTCTATATTCTTAAGCAAAATAATTTGCTACTGACAATTTTATTAATCGATTCTAGTCCCGTGCATTACGTACACTTACATAAAAATATATTTGCTTTAATAATATGTTCGTACGGTACATTTTTTATTATCAACCAATACATTACGTAAAGGATTTGAATTTGATTTTGGACATTTTAAATCGAATTCTCATTTAGAACCATACTTAGAAAACAAATTCGCTTTTATCTTAATAGCGTGTTCCCTTTATCGTGTTTCGCTTTAATATTTCCGGCATGAACAGTTTTTTAAGTAGTAAGAAAACACAACAATCGATATAAAGTAATAAATGACTTTGAAACTGTATTTAATTAATATAAAGTTAACGTAACTTCCTATTTTATATATATATATATATATATACATGAACGTTTCTGTTATCGTTATTAATTTATTGCCACAAACAATCTAAATGAGCCCATTATAAANTTCAATAATTTTTATTTTGTTTGTAGAAATGGGCTGGCAGAATTACATTTTAATAAAATATAAAATTCATCTGGATACGAGTCCAAGTTTACTTGATTAATATAAAGTTAACGTAACTTCCTATTTTATATATATATATATATATATACATGAACGTTTCTGTTATCGTTATTAATTTATTGCCACAAACAATCTAAATGAGCCCATTATAAATATTGCAAATTACATTTCCGTTGATGTCATAATTTCAAATTAAAATATACTCCCTTTAGGGAAATTACATAGGATTGCAATTATAAAGTTTCCATGAATTTCCTCAATTGACTTCCACCCTTAAATGATTAAATACGTAATGCCGACATGAAGCGCGTAATTATTTTTATCGGTGTCGTTAGTCTACATTTATCTACCATAAACCTAAATTTGCAGATAAAAGATATTATATATGTGAGCCGTATGTATACATCTATTCAATTTATTATTTACTTTTATTGTATTATAAACAAGATAAACAGAACTAATTACAGAATTGATGAATAATAGAAAAGTTATATACAGATTTACTCGATGACAAATGGATTAATCCGTTGAGTAAGGAGGCGATTAATTAGAATAAAGTAATTATAAAAGTTATACAGCCAAATAATTAGTTGAAACCGTTAAATCAAGAACAAACCTTCAAATGTTTGAAAGGTGGGCAGTGCCTGCAGTTTCTTCTCTTCCAATTGCTATCTTCCCATTTGACGTCAATACCTCGTATATAGAATTATATTTAAGTTTATATATATATACTGTACATCAATACCGATAAATATAGCCTATATATATATACAATTATTGTATTGTACAGGGTAATCATAATTAAACACTAGTTGTTCAGAAATCTCTGTGCAAACTGCAGAACTATTGGGCAATTTTTGATCAAATTGTCCTGAGTTTGCGGGAAAGATTCTATTTCAGAATGCAACCGTGAGGACTAAATTTGGCGCTGTTGTGAGAGCTCTGAATACCTACTCTTTAATTATGCTAATCCTGTATATTTTAACATATTAGATTCAAAAAGAAACCGATATTATCTCTTTATGCAGAATTATTTAAAGAATACCATCTTCTGCATTCTATATACATGCGTTAGGTATATAAAGAGAGTGAAATTGTCATCAACTATACTAATTTTAAGAGCGGTTAAAGACGTTTAGAAAATCTATGAATATAAATGACTTTCTAATGTAAGATACAAGATAAAAAGCAATAAAAAAAAACTAAAATTACAAATGCTGGAAGAGAGCCATGATTGTTAGCTTAACTAAGGAATCAGGTTAAATAAATAGGAATAACTGCGCTTTGTTTAATTATAATTCAAATAAGTAAATTCTAATCGATCTTTGTTAAAATTGTAAAGCCTTTTATCTTCTAGATGTGACGACTTTCAGTGATTACATTATCTTCTGAATCCTTTTCCAGAATTGCAATATTTACTACAGTTAACCGTGTAGATATAAAATTATACGTGAAGAGAATATTCAATTTGCCGGAAAATTTATTAAGTAATTGAGATTAATTGATTGTAAGCACAGTAGTATGATACGAATACTACAGGGAAGACTGGGGAAATACTCTTTCTCTCTGGCACTCCCACCGGTTACAGGTGTCATCCACGTGTTCAATAATGTTACATAAGAGATTTTTCTACATTACATTACTGAAAGGTCCTTAAATGTGGATATATGTTAATTTACGAAATATTTTCTCACATAATTACGTTAGGTAGGATCATCTAAATTGTATTCGCCATTTCTCTAGTCTCCCTTAGTAGCATAAAAGTAATTAAAACGAAGAAATTTTTCTTTCAGGAATAAAGGGAAATCACTCATTCATATAACGATTTTTACAACAGATGAAAGACCACAGTGGTGAGAATAATTTATATTTTTCTCGTATCTTAGATAATATTTTATCCTTAAATGTATTTTGTTGTCATATTAATACACTATTACTTTTCGTATTATTGTAGTAACAAAGAAACCTTCAAATATAATAGATAAATTATTGTTTTGAATATTTTATACAGTATAAAAACAAAATTACCTCGAATATTTCGAAAATGAATTGAAGTAGTTTTACGATGTGTTAAATTATACAAATAAAATTACGTTACACATAGCGCATTAAACATAAATTATTTTAAAAAAATCCAACAACGAGTTTCTTAACTAGATTTTCCCCCAAAACTTTTACCCCTAGACCAAAAATTTCCCCTTAAATCTAGAGGAATTTTCTCTAACTTGGCAAAGCTACTCGAATCCAGATCCCCGGATCGGTAGGCTGACGTCTTAACTGTCTCGACTAACCGTCCGTCCCCACAGATGTATTAGAAAGGCCTTCCGACGTATTTACCAAATGGAAAATTATGAATAGAGGACAGATTGTTCAGAAGTGTAATGCATTACAGGTGTGTTTGAATAGGTTTGAAGTAAAAAGATGACGTTCAATAATTTTTATTTTGTTTGTAGAAATGGGCTGGCAGAATTACATTTTAATAAAATATAAAATTCATCTGGATACGAGTCCAAGTTTACTTGCCAAGTCTAATCACCAGGAACAACTATTTCCATTGCAGAGACAACCTTTCTTTAGAGGCTATGCCTCTGCACGAATATGTAAAACAGTTTAAAATGTCCACAGGTGACAATCCCAACACAATTAAAAATATAATATTTNCGGCACTGATTACCAGGGCCTTTCTGAGATCGACAAAGACCCAAACAACTTATTACAAAACAGAATTAAAATTATATTATATATTTATGTTTGATTTTAAAGAATAATGTTTTGTTAATACTCAAATGTATAATTTATAACAGATAATTTGAAGGACTAGCCAAGCCATTTTTGACCTGTCTAGTCCTTTTGTGTTAGGACATTTACACACTATTGATTATTAGATGCAACAGTAATTTATTTATAAAAAAAAAAAACTTTACATTTTGTTCAAAATAATGATTTTATAGTGCACGAATTGGTAAACTTTATGTAATTATAGTACGGATTTTATATTGAAAAATTAAATAATGCAAAGAAACTTTATTTTTAAATGGGAGTTTAATTAATTTTTTAGTATTATTATTTTTTTTTTAAAGTAATGAAGTCGCTAGAATTTAAAAGGTACTTGTGTGTATAGGGATTAAAATAATCATTATCTGTTAATATCTGAAAATTGGAGTTTGCTCTCTCATTTACTTTTATTGCTGTTTTCATCTAAACTTCACAATATCAGGTTTCAGTGATCAAATTTCTCACTCGCTCTCCATTTTCTTTGAAAGAAATGTAGTTACAGTAGCTCACTATAACAAAGTTTTTTTGAGAAAAAAAAAGACCATAAATTACATCTAATTTGTAATTTTGAAAAAAAAAATTAATTACTTATTTTTAATTATAATTTTAGAAGAAATACTACTTTAACGAATCAAGGAACACTGCAAGAATCAACGGAAAGTACAGTTCTCGAGCTCAAGAAGAAATTTCAAATTATTAAAGACTCAACGGACAAAACGAACAGATCCTGTTAATTATCAGGTAAACAAGAAATTATCTAGTGCTTTGTAAACTCTTAACGATTCTCAGTTACAAAATTTAAAAGTTTAGACAGACAAGTACAGGTTTTAAATTAAACACAAAGCGGGTTGACCTTTGATTGTTCAAACAAATCGAATGACCATGAAATTAAAAGCAAATGTTGGTTACCAGTTCAGGAACAGTAACCTGTCGATTATAGCTGCACTGCGGTACGTATACACTGGAATCTCGTATTGATCCATGATATTCTTTTGAAAATATATCGTTATCTGCTATATTTAGAACACTCGAAAAATAATTAGTTCCTGGTGATTAGACATGGCAAGTAAACTTGGACTCGTATCCAGATGAATTTTATATTTTATTAAAAATAATTTTTATTTATTTATTTTTATTCATAAATAATATCCATTGGACAAGAAAGAACCGTCCCCGATAACAGAAATTAAAGATGGCTTAAAGTTAACAGATAATTTAAACAAATGAATCAAATCTTTTATTATAAAAGATAAAAATGGAAAACATACAAACACTAGTCTACTCTTCACTGTGTTTTGTATTCCTGCTGTGCTAAAAAACCGACGAATCCAGTTTATTTATTTGTGTATATTTTAATGGAATTTTTCGCTCTACTTTACTAAAAAAAATTTTTTTTCTAATGGGAGACATCAGAATAAAAGACATATTTATTTCTTTGTTTCTGATATTTCCCAAAACCCAAATCATTTCCAACAAATAATTCAGTTAAAAACTAGAGCACGTGTTTATAACTGATTTCATCAAGACACATCTTAATGAAATTACAATATTTAAATAAAAAGTTATCCTGTCTTAGTTAACTTTTTTCTGGATGTTTACATTGAAAGCAGAGTTTACACGTCTAATATAATATTTCCTCGATTTTTAAATTAATAAAGAGTTGATTTAACATTTAAATATATTCCTATTTTACTGATAAAAGTAAAGAAATTAACTTTATATTTCCTGCATTTAAATCAATGACCTAGTTTTTAAAACGATGCCCGCTGGCTTGCAAATATCAAAAAACATAAAGATAAATTTATGATGTTTATACAAAGTCTTTAGATAAATTACAGCTTTATATAAAATTACTTTTATATATAATAACTTAGGGTATTGCATGCTTTAATCTGTATATAAGTCTGTTAAGTAAAGGGTTCTATACTGTTCGACAACCTCACCAAATTTGTCATAAATATTCTGCAACGAGTTGCTTAACTTTCCCAGCAACATTTAAAACTGCCCGTGGCGCCATCTGTCGCGATATTTTATTATAAAAATAGGAGTTATTAAACTTCAAACAGGGTGAACAAAATCAGGCCCCCATATACAAAAAAAAAACAGTAGGCCTAACTATGATATATTACCAGCAATGCCGTATCTAGGCAGGTGCAACAGGGCCCACTTGGAAGGGGGCCCAAAATGCATGTATTTGTTTTATTATTTTCCCAAACCTAATTAATTAAGAGGCCTAAATGCAAATTCTTGCACAGGGCACAGGAATGGCTAGTTACGGCACTGATTACCAGGGCCTTTCTGAGATCGACAAAGACCCAAACAACTTATTACAAAACAGAATTAAAATTATATTATATATTTATGTTTGATTTTAAAGAATAATGTTTTGTTAATACTCAAATGTATAATTTATAACAGATAATTTGAAGGACTAGCCAAGCCATTTTTGACCTGTCTAGTCCTTTTGTGTTAGGACATTTACACACTATTGATTATTAGATGCAACAGTAATTTATTTATAAAAAAAAAAAACTTTACGTTTAAAGGCATTTTGTTTGATTTTCACTTATCTATACTGAACTAATCTGATTGTAATCGGCTTCGGATTTAAACTTTCTGTTGCTTTAGGATTAAAGAAAAGAAGGAAGAAGAAAGGGGAAACTGGAGGGGAATTCAGAGAATCAAATCATAAATTTTTAGGACTATTTTCTAAATTTAGAATCACAGATGAAAATCGAAATCGTCACATGTTAACAGAGAAACGAATTTCTCTTGCTTCGTGTTTCTCCTCAAATATTACAAACATATTCAAGAAACTATAATTTATAATTTATTTTTTAATTTTATTCACTTAAAAAAAATTCTTCTTCTTCTTTCGTTTATACAAATATTAAATTTATTTTATTTATTAAATATTAACGTATATAACAGGCAGTTTTCTTTATCTGAGGGAGGAAAACAAAATTTAAAAAATAAATAAAACAAAGAACAATGTAAATTAATTAATTTTTTTTGTATATTAATTAGAAAATATATACAAATTATTACAAATTTTGTNCGGAAAGTACAGTTCTCGAGCTCAAGAAGAAATTTCAAATTATTAAAGACTCAACGGACAAAACGAACAGATCCTGTTAATTATCAGGTAAACAAGAAATTATCTAGTGCTTTGTAAACTCTTAACGATTCTCAGTTACAAAATTTAAAAGTTTAGACAGACAAGTACAGGTTTTAAATTAAACACAAAGCGGGTTGACCTTTGATTGTTCAAACAAATCGAATGACCATGAAATTAATAGCAAATGTTGGTTACCAGTTCAGGAACAGTAACCTGTCGATTATAGCTGCACTGCGGTACGTATACACTGGAATCTCGTATTGATCCATGATATTCTTTTGAAAATATATCGTTATCTGCTATATTTAGAACACTCGAAAAATATTTAATAATTATTTTAATTGGATTCGTACTACTGATAAAACACGGTTATTAATTTTCACTATCTAAACTGACCTTCACCTGTTTTTTTTTTTGCAGACTAATCGAATGCAAATGATATCAAAGGATATTAAACAACTTGAAAATAAATTTCACAATGAAATATTCTAAAGATAAAGCACTTATTTACATTAAAATGTTATTTAGTGTGACAGCGAGAAAGCAAATTAAATACTGGTAAAATGAGTTAATTAATTTACATGATTTTTGCATTAAAAAAATTAGAAATAATCCAAATTCCATGTGGGTTATTTTGAGATTTTATGCAGCTGTTGGATGATTTTTCCAGAGATTTAAAATTTAAATCAAATAAGGAAAGATGTAAAATTTTATATACTTGACCTTTAGGCGAAAATTGTACAGTAAATACAGTACAGATGATAAGTTTTTTCTAGAAAGTATGCAAAATATTATTTATGCTGCGTTATTCCTGGACACATAAATGTTAAAAATGATCTGCATTTGGCATTGAATGATGAATTCTATATAAAAATGCCCTTGTTAAATATATAACCTCAGACATTGCAAACTTATTAATAATCGTGTATAAAAAGGAACGAAAAGTTCTAAATAATGATAACTCTATTATATACAAAATACCGTAATACCTAATGAAATTTTCTGAAAGTATTGTTTAATTCAGGCAATTAATTAAGACAATTAATAAATTACCCTATTGCGAAATCAACAAATATTACTACTAGAATTATCTAAATGATGATTGAGAATTCGCACTGAGATGTTAGATTAAGAAACAGAACATTAGGAAAATGGAATTGGTAAAATTTTAATATAAATTGCCGAAGGAATTGCTTTGAATCTACTTCTCAGTAAATAGTAGTAGTTTAACAAAGATATAAAATTCATCAAAATCAACAGGAAATCTCATTTCAGAAATACATTCATAGCAAAATGAGATGTTTTGGAAAGAAAACATGAAATAAATTATCTTTTAAAGATAGTAAAATCATTTTTTTGAGTAAGATAAAGTACAGTTTTCCCTTCTATTTCCAACTTTTATCAGTAAGAAATAAACAGCAATACTTTCAATATCACTCCACATCTGTGACGTTATGTGATATTGAAATACAGTAGGGCCTATATATAAAATGTTTAAAATTTTAAAAAAAGTAACATTGAAAGTGTTTAAACTGTATTTTAAAAAACTTGATAAATTTCCTGCTTTATAAATAATTCTATTTATTCAAGGTTAAATTAATTAACATATATAAAGTTTTTATCCATTAAGTAAGTCAGATGTAATGTTTACTTTTACAGAAATTCACAACAGTAGAAAATTATATAACGTTACGCTCTATTAAACAACATTAAAAACATAAAAGTCGGAAGTTCACTTTTAGTTAAAACCCTGTATAAAAGCTTTTACAATTCACACAAACGTGCCGTAGTTGATTGTTTACTTAAGACGATCTGCGGGAGAGTTCTATAATGAAATTTCTTAGCGGGAACCTAAATCTATTCCCAGTAATAATTCCGAATTCTAGTGCAGTTCGCTAGATAAACACCAGCCAAAGGTTTTAATACGAACGTGTGTAGAATCGACATTTTCAATTTTTCGCTATCGATTAATATGAACATCATATAATTTCATTAAAATCATCTTCGTTGAAACTATCGGTTCGATGAACAATTAGGTTAACGGTTGAAAAATAATTAAAGGAAATAAATCTTCCGCGTAAATTCCTGTTTTAAAGGTCAGTAGGAGAGTACCCCGTTAACACAGTTATTAGTAGAGATTGGCCCCCTTCTATCGCCCCTCTTTCTTGACATTTAACCACCAAACTTTATTAGCATCAATCCTCTTAATTAATACTCAAACCTACCTGAAAAATTTCAGAAATTTTCCACAAAAGACACTTCGAAGTGGGTGAACAAAATCGTTCCTCCACACATCCGTACATACAGGAAAAACTCCCCAAATCTTTTTGCATTTCTCGACGTTTGAAGGTCCTTTCTTGGCTGATTGCCCTCTGTTATAGCCTATTATCAGGGGGGGGTAAAAACAAAATTGGTAAAGATGGGCGAACACTAGAATATTAGAGTGATATTCTTCCATTTCTAATTATTAGCCTAAATAAGATTATATTCGAGAATAAACTCAGTTTACAAACTCAGCATAATTATAATTAAGTTGGTAATGCAATAACTGTAATAAATAAAGTCTTTTAATATTCGAGGAACTTCATTAATTGAAAGAATTTAATTAATTCTGTTTGCAAGTTGGTAAAATGTTTCGCTGAAATCACCAAGTAAATAAAGCGTAAATTAAAAAGATAAAGAACATTAAAAAAAAAAAAGTAGTGTGAAGTTAGAATATTTTTGCTTCGATTATAATTACTCGAATGAATAGTGACTTTACAAAAGAAAAAAAAATAATACTCTGTTTAATTTAATCTTATATATATTAGAAAGAACGGTTACCAAATTGAATTATTGTTTGTCTGACTTTTATTATCTGTCTGGGACACGATGTTTTGTTTAGTTTTCTGTCAAGGCAAAAATCGATAAGAACAAAACAAGTCAGGTTGACCCACAGCTATATTTTTGACTCGTAAGTCGTCCGAATTTTGATTAAATGCGCGATAATATCGACCAAATGGTCCACTAAGGATTTATTTCATTTTATATTGTGGATAAATAAATAACGAGCAAAAAAACATAAATAAAAGTATAAGCTTCCTTGTTAATATAGGTTCCATTCAGTGTGGGATTTAGGTGTAAGCTAGATAAACCTGGGCTTAGGGGCATCATCTTAAATAGTTTTCTTTGTAGATTATTTAAAAGGATAGATTTAAAAACACATTGTTTTTTCATAACGTATCTATTAATTTTTATATTATGCTTTATGTATATAGAGTAACACAATACAGTAGACTAAGGAGAAAATAAACGAGTACAAAATAGATATAGGTTACATGAAAATATAGGCCCTACTGTTTAGTTTTATTTAATGTATTAATTCTTCCCAACTGGGAGGGGTTAAGTCCCCAGATCCTTTGTATGCGCGTCATCCTACCTCCCTGGAGGATCCGAGATCGAATCTGAGGGAGAAATTCCAGGAATTTATCAAATGCGGTCTGTCCCGGATATGTCACTCGCTATCTGCTGCCTCCGTTGCGTGCTTGGCCAAACTATAATGGGCATGATTAAAAAGGCCCTCTTAGTATTCTCAAAGAGCCAAAAATTACATTAAAAAAGCATCATTCCACCTTAGGAGCCTATTGTTTAACAGGATAAATTGTCAACGTTTCATTTTAGTTGTTAACATTTAAGATACAATAATTAAATTTACAAAAAAAATATAATTAAAAACGTAATGAAAGCAATTTATTCTTTACTCGAAAATTAAATATCTTGGCATTCTGCCATTTACACTGAAAAATTTGATCGCAGAACACTAAATTGGATAATATTTATGCATCGCCTATACTTATTTCACACGCTGCCGGTTAATCAAGGTACATTTATTATTTAAGTTGGGATAAAGTAATTTGTAAGGATTATATGGGTATTAAGATCAAAATGTGTGGACCTACTCATTTTCTTTGTAATGGATGTAATTTATTTTCTGGTATAATCTTGAATACCTTCGATTATGGCACGGGCAGACTTCTGGACACGTTTATCTCATTTAATTGAAATTCTATCTTGTCTGAAATTGTTTGTAACATATCCTACCTTCTGATAAAAGTATTATTAATTTATATTTCAATTTACCTAACATCTATATTATTTTCTTAATTAAAAGAACACAGAAATATATAACCACATTTAAATATATACTAATAGTTATTATCTAAAGCCTCATATTTATGAGAGTTTCGAAGACATTTATTATAAGTTATTCATACTGTCTTGTGTATTAAGAAAAAGATATTTTTATTATATTTAACGAATTATCAATTTTTTTAACACTCGTCCATTTTAATATATTAAACTAGAAGGGCCAGAAATATAAATGGTCCAGGCTTCTATCCATCTCCGAGAGGATTAAATGACAATTTATTTGCGACTTAATTAAAGAGCTTTCGTACAAGAAAGAAATAGATATGAGGCTTCACGTTAACAGTTAGTAGTAAGTCAGTTATTAATACTGGTGATAAGTAGGAGAGACTGGAGCTAGTTATTACAATTTTTCACTTAGTTTCGCAGCTTCATCAGGCTTCTTGTACATTTCTATTCACTCTATCAGTTTTTCAATTGTGTATGTCTGTTTTAACTTTGTAGTTATGAAAAATCTGTTAGTGTTTTTTAGACGAAATAATGTAAACACCGTGTAATGACAGTAATAACAACTTTTACACAATAATATAAATTTATTGTGGTGTATCGAGTGGTGTGAAGTGTGTGGTAACAGTAGCCAGCCAGCTCCGTCTTCATTAATTTATGTGGACCGAGTTGACTCGTCTGAATAAATGAGTTTTTGTTGGTTTTCATGTTTAAACTTTCGAGTACACTGCCCAGACACCACACTTATAAAAAGTCAAACTCCATCGTAATTTACGACGACAGATAGTGGACCTGTTCCACTATCACCTGTTCTGTGTCTACAACTTTGCAGGCAACCAGTCTGTACTAATTTCGTGCTACAAGTTCTGTAAACAATGCATTAACAGGATCACAAGTTCCAGGTTCGCAATGTAATTCCTCCGTCCATTACGCCACTCTCCAATAATCGAAGTCGAAAAGGAAGATGACGCGAAGGAAATCATATTTTATAATTATGGCTTTTTGCGATTGGTGCAAAGAAAAAAAATCTCCCTCTATAAACACCATTTATTGTGTGTATTTTCAGAAGAAAAGTTCGGATAAGAAAACTAGAAAACCTTCAGTAACCATTAAACATTTATTGTTAAATTGCTTATATACATATATTTATGTACACTATATAAATAATTAAATTCATATTTCCCTTGTCTGTCCGTTTGTTGGAGTATGACGTGAGAACGTCTGGATTTCCACGAAAACTTTGTACTATACCGTACCGTACATTACGTTTAAGATAGGGAAAGACATAAGTTATTTTCCATTTTCAAAAACAATTCGATTTTATAAACTTTGATATCGTTTGCAAGATTAAATAATTCATACCTGGCTGTTATCACGTCTTTCGCACGAGTATGAAGTTTTTCCCAGAGGACGGTAGTGTGTCACCGAGAGGAAAAGCTTCAAATAGATCTAAGACGTCTGTATTCAATATTAATTAATTAAGCAAGGTCGCCTTTTTTTCGTAATTAATATTAAATACAGTGTAGTAATTCTACTTACAATTAAATACGGTTTATTATATCTATTTTTGTTGAGTAATGTCTTTACATTTAGCTTAGAATTGAATAAAAATGAGTTGCAATTTTTAATTTATTTAAAATACCGCATATGATTTTAGTAGTCTTGCCCCTGTACATTAAACTTTTCCTGTAAATAACAGAGTCATGAAGGTCAATATAACTTGATATTTTTATACAAATATAAGCTACACATCTGTTGTGCTTGTAAAACAAATCGGTGCTAATTGGCAGAGGTTGACCAAGAATTTGCAAAGACCTAGGCAAAATTTGTCTTTGATGCTCATTGAATGCCTTTATAGGGTAGATCTATTTGGGTCCACAGAACTATGAACAATTTTAATGCGTACAATAGTTATATAATCAATTGGAAAATTCCACAGGTGGTATAAAATATGTATGAATTGGGGACAAAATTTACAGACCCCCACCATCACAATGTTTTCCTCCGTGTGCGGCAAAAATTCTTTCACGTTTTCGCTTTAAAATTGAGATTATAAAACTAAATATTAATCAAAAGTATTGATATTCATAATTAAGAGACCGATCTTTAGTTCTTCGGAAATGGCGGATCATCTCGCGGATACATTTGGGAGTTTTAAATAGTTTTGAAACGGCGCAGAATCTGGCAACCGTCAGTAGCTACTCTTAAAGTGACTGGCAACATTAATTTGCTAGCCTTGCTACGTCATTTTTCTTTACTTTGTCGGCTGTTATGCACGTATATACATACACTGCGATCATAAATCCCTCTTCAGTGACATCATTACTTCCTTTTCGGAAACTCCTCTCGTTTCTGTCAACTGCGAAGGACTTTATATTGATCTGTGCTTGTGTTGACGTCTATTTTGATTAATATCTCGGGATTGGGTAAAGATTAAGAGAGAAAATTTGGTACGGTAACCTATATACAAGTGGCATTGATGCTATTAAATTTTGGTGGTTAAAGGTCGAGGATGTGGGAAATAGAAGGGTGTAATGTGTAATATCTTGGATGGGGTTGACTTAATGAAAATTTTCACCGTTATTACGATTTATATTATTTTTAGAAACTCATCTCTACCATGAAAATCAAGCCTTTCGCCTTATTATAATTAATAATACAAAAATTATTTTTATGACATTCCATAACAGATAGTGCCATACACAATTTTGAACCTTGCTAGTGTGTTTCTGAAACAAACACATTTTTGCCGGGAAAGTTACGCAACTCGTTGCTGCTGTTCTCTTCGTATTAAACAATGTTAATTGAAAATTATCATTTTCATTAGAAATACAATGTGTTGAATTTAAATTTTTGATAGGGTTTAAGGAAATAACGAAAACATGTAGGTCAAAATAAGCTTATTCTTATATACAATTGAGCCGAGATAATGAAGTGTCTCTAATAATCCTTTGTGTTTTTGAGATTATTTTTGTACTATATTATTGTCTCCAGTAATGAAGTTTGTTTATAGATTTCAATAGATTTAGCTTGTCTTATTCCTTATATAAAATTAGGTATAGAAATACACGTATTGATTGGAATCTGCATTTTTTGATGAAATTCTTGTCAGACGTGAGAGAGAAGTGTGCTGAATTAAACAAGAAATTTCAAAAAGTACCATGAATACACCAGGTTAATTTTTAGTTTCCGTTAGAGATTAGTACTGACTTTTTCGTATTTAGAGCGCATGTTATTGATAAAAAGACATTTATCCTATTATTAAACTCTCTTAAAATGATGTGTGTTGGCATTGTTATTTTCTGCAGTATCAGCATTATATTTATGGAGTAAATTGCTGCAGAGAATGCTTTTGTATCTTCCTTCTGCACAAATTACATAGGTGGTGTTACAAAGTTTTCTTTATGATCTCTTAGGTTACAGTTTCATTATTTTAATTCCATTTTGAATCATTATGATATTTTGATTAATTTTTGTAATCTGTATATATATAAAATAGAATGTTTGTCTATCCTCTATACACTTCTAAACCCTTTGATATGGACCAAATTTTTCAAACTCTCCAAGACTTTGTGGAAAACATAGTTACTATGAAACCTGGACATCACAATTTCATCCACTTGACACACTGATAATTTAAATCTAATACACTATTATATAAGTAATACAGTAGAGTCTCGAAAACTCGGCACTCGATAACTCGGCAGTCCGGACAACTCGGCCACACCCTGGCAGGGCAAAAATTCCTTAGTTAATTAATTTTCATTATAGACAGCTTTATGCCTCAAAGTATTTTTCTGAGGTCTGTCTTATCAGGTAAATTACTGTACACAGTGTATTCATTAATTTTCATTTTCATGTAGTAAAGGCTCTATGCCTCCATAAAGGACGTACTTTTCCTTTGTTTAAGGTTATTTGGGCAGTTTATTCTCTGTTGTATTCTCAAATAAACAATACATACAAGTACAGTACAGTATTTTCTGAGGAAACACTCATACTAATTTTTTTTAACCCCATTCCCAATAACCCAGCATTTTCACAAACTCGGCCACCCTTCGGTCCACATTAGGCCGAGTTTTCAAGACTCTACTGTATTATGAAGGTCCACGTACCAGATGGTCCACGTATCATATTCTTTGTGATATACAACATGGTGTATCGTTCACTAATGACAGAGTTGACTTTCCAAGCTCACCAACTTAAAGGTGATATCTTGCAAGAAATTTTTTACTATTGGAAAGACACCAACATTAAGAAAATTTATAAATATTTTTGTATGCCAAAGAAATTTCCTCATGCAAACTTTGGCATGCAAGCCTATCAAAGTTGTCATCGTCTATTTAAAATACAGTACGCCCAAAGTCACTTATGCCGAGATGTTACTCGCAATTCCATTACTTCAACGGGAGGAACTATATTACAAATAATATGTTACTGTTCAAAACCAGTTTATGATAATGTAACAAAACATTCTGTTAGATCATCAGTCATAGCAACTCTCAAAATTATTGATATTTTACAGGTAATAACAGATAAAGTTTCTAAAGGATTACATTACAGGACAGTTCTACAAAAATAATAATAATTAAGTTTTTCGATAAATAATTCACTCATGACATGTTATTCTCAAATGATTGAATTCTCTGTTTTTTTTATAATTCTTTCTGTGTCTGGTTATTAAGACCTTTTTCCTCCCAAACCCATTGTGAATTCAAGCAGCCATATGATGGGTGCAGCCAAGTGATGAAGGACAATATATCCAGAATTAGATTGATGGGATACAGCAACACAACACGTAAGCAATCTGCCAAGGTGGATGGGAGGCTTTTTTTTTAGTAGGAAATGGGCCCCTACATAGATGTTAAGACAGAGCAAACCCAGAAAACCGTGGTGAGTCTATTGGCGAGGGACAAATCTGCAACCAACCATATAGTTTCATCCACTTGACCACCAGTAAGTATAGCTAAGCCTGACTGTCCAGGAAAAATTTCCGTGGAGTTGCTTGCCTGAATTCAATCTCAAGTTTGCCAAAATGTCAGACATTTTGGGGAACTTGGGATCGAAAACAAAACGAGGGTGGGCCTAAACAAAGCTTATGATGGTTGGATGGGCCAACATCTCAGCCCATCACAGTACACCTTGTTTTTAACTAAATTCTGGACAGTATTTTTCTAAGCAAACTATCAAGAAATATATAGAAAGAAAGATATTTGTTTCAAGAATTTATTACAATATTAATTTTAGTTTGCATTTTGCAATTTTTAGATTTCCAGAAAAAAAATTCTGACCATCTAAAAATTACTTCCAACATACGTTTTGCACAATGCAAAAACCCGGAAACTTAAAAACTAACTCGACTAAAAGCTTTAAAATTCACATCTCAGACTTTATTTTTTCCTGCATTGCTTCCTTTTTCAATAATAATAATAATAATATTTATATAATAGATAAATATTCACAAAATAACAGTAAAATTACAATATGACAATGAAGATATATTCCTACTCATTCTGTGATCTTTTACAAATGTACAATATACTTTTGCTTAAACCGGACTCGTTAACAATTTATAAAATCCATCATTATGCTCGAAACAATGAATAATCTATAATGAAACATAATAAATGCCTACTTTAAATTTAAGTGTACAAAAATTAATCTGTTTGTGGGAGAAAAAAAAACCTAACTTAGAACTAAATAATCCTGTTTCGAAGTCCGTCCAGACGTTTAAAATAAATTCGCATTATAATACTATTTTTCAAATATAGCATGGTGACGAGAATGTAGTGCTAAGGCCACGTCGGAAACAACAGTAATATACTGTCTTAGACATATTATGCCGGATAAACTAATTTACAGAATATGATGAATGCCTAGCCACGACGGGCAGTATGATAACATCACAGACGACGATTATTACATTAAATTTTATATACTTATGTTGGGTCAAATCTCCCTCTCGATAACTATTGCACTGGAAAGGGAACATTTAAACTCTGCAATGTCTAAAAACCCATTACGAATCTTTGGCTTTGTATAATGGGAGAGACTTTTATAGTTGGATTCCTACTTTATTTTTCATACTTACTTAATTCCTCTTGTAGAACCTGTAACGTGTCCAAAAGAGACTTCTTTTCTTCTTCTAGTCTTCGTACGTCATCCCTCGTGTCTCTCAACAGTTTATAAAAAATGTTGTTATCATGCGCGTTCCTTAACAGTTGCAGTTCCTCTTTGAGCAATTTATTCTCTGTTTCTAAACTTTCTATTAAATCGGACTGTCCTTTCGATCTTTCCAGCTCTTCTTTATCTTTTCTTTGAATGTCGTCATCCGGCAATTTCCTAGGAGAATCACTTGTACTTTTTATCTGCATGCACCGGCAGTCCATACTCTTCTCTATAGGAGACGAAGACAACTTGATGGGCGTCAGATTCTCTAAACCTTTAGGATCGGCAAGTAGGGACTTCCAGTCACATTTATCACTTGCAATTAAAATTGGAAGACTTTTACCATTTTGACAATTGATGAGTAATGGAAGATTTTTATCTATAAAATCTGTAAATATACAATTTTACAAAAATCGTAAATATTTGGTTATAATAATATATTAAAATTATTTTATTATTGATAAACATGCGAGCGTTATTTCACACCGCAGCCTCACTGATACTGTTAATAAGCATTGTTGCAAGCAATTGTCATTCAGTTATGGAAGCAAACAAAACTACAGTTCACAAACATAAGCAGTCCCGAAAACACGAGCAGTTATTTCTCATTAAATGTGACCACAATACTCTGTAGGGTCACTTCAGGCCTTAATAACAACTTTGCTGTGTTCTGGCATGAGTTTCTTCGAGCATTCTTTATCAGACTTGTGATACTAAATGTTGTGTGTCAGTTTAAGTGACAATAATGCTAAGAAACCCTAGAGAAAGAATACATTATACTTTACTTGCCATCTTGGTGTGATGAAATGGCACATCATCATTCCAAAAGATGGGAGATTTTGTGTCCAAAATTGTTTCTTGATTGTTAGAATTAGCTTGGAAGATAAGATGTTTTTGTAACTCTCTGCATTCACATACTCATTTATAAAGTGTAACCTGTCAAAATCTTTAATAAATATACATTTAATCCTGGAAACCAATGTCTACATCAAGCAATTATAGGTCTGTTGTAGGCCTTGCCTTTACAATGTCTAGCATAGGATTTGCCATCAGATTTGTGCAGATTAAATTCAGATCAATCCAAATACACAACAGAATCTGACATTTTGGCACTCTGGTCCACGTGCCATTTAATCCGGATAAGCTGCTGCTTGTGCATTTTACATTCAGTAACAGTTTCTTATGTGCTTACATGGTAAGCTTTTAAACCCACATCGCCCAATGTCACATAATTTAAGTGCTTGCTTTTGTTGTAAAAGTGACATAATAATATATTAATTTTTATCCGTGTTATATAAATACAGTAATAAATTTCAAACAAATTTATTTGCTATACATTTAGGCAAATCTTACCTGATGGAAGTGGTAAAAAATGTATATAGCCGTCACCGGTTCTTTCGAGTAAGCAGCCCGGCAAATGAAAGTGTAAAGGAACGACACCCGGAGAGGTAATATATACAGAGGGTCTATCTTCCTGTTTAATAAATTTTAAAGTAAATTTTAAAAAAATGTAAGTAGAATTAATTTNTTAATAAATAATTTTAAAACATAAAATAAATCCCGTTTATATTTGATCCACCCTCGTAGTTGTGATCCAAGTTTGGTGAAAGCACACCTTCACACTGAAGATAGACAATATATATAGTTTACTTATAAAATATATAATAGAGTATACAAGTTGAAAAACACAGTAAATACAGGATACAAAAAGTGTGGTTCCTAACGTACTAGTTTAACTTTTGAGAACTATTATGCTCTGGAGAGGCCTCGGTCAGCCTGTGGAGTAGCTCTACTGCACGGTTCATCCGGTCTCGCACTTACCCGTTCCTGAGATAGTTACCAGAGGAGTATGCTCTCTCTAAGCTCAGTGGGCTTCCCAAGAGCCCGAGACTTCCGTGTTACCAGTCTCAAGCCCTTCTCTCCCGTTTGCTCTGCAATTTATGGAATTTTTGGACAGGAACTTCTAACCAATTACAAATCTTCCTTGCGGCAAACAGGTTTCACCCAAGTCCGCTTTGATCAGATGAGAGTGAAGCTTACATTTACGTCCACCAATATCCGACCGACTTGTTTATGGCCAGGAGTACACTATCTGGCAAGTGGTCTATCACCACCCCACCCGTGGATCCAATTAGTGAGGTTAGTGCTTTTTTCGTTCCTTCTCTGTTTACAAGCCAATACTATACACCATTTGTTCAGATATGCGAATAAGATGCATCAGAGAATATTGGTAAATACTTCAAGTTTCACATGTGTATGCTCAAGAGAGTCATTGCCGCTGCTTGATGATGATGATCCTAAACTCACTACCATACAATCTAGATTGTCGGGGCCCCATTTCGCAGATTGCCGAATCATCTGACATTGTCTTTTTGAACTTTTTTCTTTGTGGGCATATGTTACGAAAGTGCCATACACAAGAATCATGGATACTCCTAACATACTGGCTCGGATTTGAACTAAATCAAGTACAGACCAAATATCAGACATGCCACGTTGAGAGCATATTTGGAAATGTACTGATTTAATGTCGTAATTTAATTTTTTCCCATACACTTTCTGTTACCACTGTCTACAGTACTACTGTACGCTAACATTTCCTAAAATTAATCCACAAAACTAGAAGTATCTGAGGGAAACAGCCTGTATAATCATATAGTTTAATAGTGATATCAATAAAATGAAATATTAAGAGTGGATAATATGCAATGTGTGATTACAATATCATCATTTAAATACATCCCATTTACAAACAAGGATCAATTTACCCAGGAATATAACCAATCATATCAGAAACACATCTGTGGGATCCAGAAAACCCATACATTACAGTAGAGAGCCATTTTCGACATCATTTCAGAGCTGATGTGTGGTGTGCATTCATTGGTGGTTAGACCACACGTTCTTCTGATTCATGTGACAAAAGAACTATATATCAACTTTCTAGAAAATGACCTTTTGGTCTTCTTAGAAGACATTCCTCTAAAACATTTGTCCTCCTGTACATTGTCGCATGTACAGGGTGTCCAAAAAAAATTGATGGGCAGTGAAAAAGGTTTAAGTTTTACATATGATATTACAGTTTCTCCCATAGCATATGCTGGAAACATCCCCAAAAGCCCCAAAATCTGGAGGAGTAAGGTCCGAAGATCTAGAGCAGTGGTTCCCAATTAGTTTTTCCTACATACCACTTCAAGAAAGAGCTAAAACTCGCGTACCCCTTATAGCAGAAATCCATATTAATCCATACTAATATTATAAATTCGAAGGCAATTCTGTTTGTTACCTTTTCATGTCTAAACCGCTAAACAGGTTTTAATAAAATTTGCACAGAGATAGCTTACGAGGTCTGTTCAAAAAGTATCGGACTTTTATTTTTTCCGTGTAAACCAATGATGCACGGGAGGCCTCTTTCCGTGGAGTTGTGGAGGGGACAGTCATGCGAGGCCCTGAAATTTTTCCCGCCTGCAGGAAGCGTCAGTCGTTGGCAGTCGGCCTATGAGTGAGGACATGTAGTGAGCGCTCGTCGGATTCCACTAACTTGTAAGTTGAAAAATGACTGAACAGTGAGCAGCGATATTACATCAAATTTTGCCAAAAACCTTGGCGATACCTGAGCGTAAACCATTCGCAAGATTCAGCAGGCTTTTGGGGACAATCCTCGAGGCCAAAAAAAGCGCGGCAGGTCTGCAGCAATATCAAGGTCATGTTGACAGATTTTTCGACTCCCATGGGGTGGTGTATCATGAGTACGCACCACAAGGCCAAACCATCGCAAAGGAGTACCACCAGGAGATCCTTCGTCGTCTTTCCGCTGTGCGACGCAAACGACCGGATCTGTGGTCGATCAAAACTTGGCAGCTCCATCGTGATAACGCATCCGCCCATTCTGCGCATCTGATTCGGGCTTTCGTCGCCAAACACAATACTCCTGTGGTTCGTCA